>NC_083653.1:3112759-3187759 GCF_963576545.1 Limanda limanda | reverse complement strand
TGAGAGCGTTTCACTTTTATTGATTCCCTGATGTGAGTCGAGCGGAGGAGACGTCTCCTGACGCTTCACCTCAATGACAAACACGTGATGCCGGAGGAAAGTGGCTCTGAACTCACTGAGCACAGATCCTCCTCTGCATCAGATCCTCTGTGGGACCAGCTCAGGTTCAGGGAGTTTAATCAACCAACTGTTGAATACGAGACTTTATTACCTGCAACGTTGCCAAATATGATCTTTTCATATATTCATTACTCTAAGTAGATCAAATAGAAAACACCTTGTCCCAACACGGGCTCAAAAACCATCTTCATTCCTCACGTGAACTGGGATCGGCTCCAAACTCCCAGCGACGATAAACGCTGTAGATAAAAAGAAACACTTGCTAGCTTAGTTCACAGTCGCTGCACGAAGAAGATCAACAACACACACGTCAACAACACACACGTCAACAACACAACTGGTGCTGCAGACCTTTAGAAACCAGTGTTGTCTTTAGGATGATGTCCTCCAGCAGCTGAGACCTACATCTCTTGAGGGAATAAAAAAGAACGCTTGCTGACTTTCCCCTCTAACTTTATAATGTTGTATTTTAAAATTAAATGTAGATAGCCTGTTATATATCTGAAGACCAATGTCATCTGTATGAATATGAGAATGAGAGAACAAGGAAATGTTTTGGACAATCTGAAGTGGTACATAGCTGTTAATATTGAGGTGATATAATCTATAGTAATTGTTGATTTTCAATCATGAATACTGACGTCTGTAAATACACACTTAAATATATTTCCCATATTATAGCACTCATTCTTGCCAGAAGTGCCTTTTGGGTACATAATGCTTTATGTACTAATGTCTAGATTGTACTAATGTCAGTCTTCACTTATCGCTCGACTTTGTCCCTGAATGTTTCATTTCTTTTTGTAAGTCGAGGCTTTTATAGGTTTTGCTGCTAAATGGCAATTTATATCTGCCAGATGTGGAGGATTTGTTCTGAGCTTATTGACGCCACGAGTATCTTTTCATAAAGCATCGACTGAGCCCCGGTGATAACCTCGTCTGCTGAAGTGAATCCTTCCAGAACCCGGGAGATAAATCCCTGTATTGATGGACCTTGAGGCGCTGTCTCCTTGGACCTGGTGTTAAATGCTCTCTGTGAATAACCAGGTTCATCAGACCTGTGCATCTGTTTGTGTTGATGATTGGAAATTCTGTGGAATCAGCTTCAAGCTCCTGAGGACAAACATCAGGAAGAACTGATCTTTAAGAGAAATGGGTTTGACATGTACTTCTCAGTTTGGTCCATGTCCCATCTAACATGGACGAGGTGGGGTTGGGTTGTGACAACTATCACAGGCAGAACTTTAAATTAAAATTATAAAAATGTTGGAAATCCCATTATTCCTCATATTTTAATGTTCTTTCTATGGTTGTTACATAGATTTGTTCAAGTTTGTGTTGGTGCAGGTTTCTCTGGACGCTTGTTGTTTTTCTGCTGTGACTGACGGCCTGTGAGCCTTCATGCAAACTGGATGCACACGTGTGTGAAACATCTGAAATCACAACACACACCTGTAAACACGCAGGGACGAATGAGCAGTGAACAAACATCATGTTGAACCATGAATGGAAACCAGTGCCTGCCTCATCCCTGGGATTCTGACTGGGTGAGATTCAGTTGAGCTTTTACAGATGAAGCTATGATGATGAAGCTTTTTTTAGTTTCTTGGAATATTTTTAGGAAAACCAACTAAAAATCTGCTTGTTATGGTTTATGGTCTTTTTGGGAGGTGAAGAGTTAACATCGTGTTGCAGAGCAGATTGTGGGAAAGGTTTTAATCTTCCTGAAAACATGCAGCTCCACTGAGGCTGAGGAGAAACAGCATCAGGTTGGAAACTCTTTCACATTATTTCACATGAGAGGAGCCGGAACGTGGATTAGAGAATATGTCCTAAAAATATCAACTTCAGAATTATGACACAGATTCCAACGGGAGAACATGGGTTTATGTATTCACTCTGTTTCCATATATGTAGCGAACGTTGAGCATAAATGAGCCTAAAGAAAAAGTAATTTTCATTCAGAGGTGAGGGGTGTCCAGGTGCAATAGGATTTTTCACCACTAGATGTCACTAGATTCTACACACTGAAGCTTTAATGAACAAAAAAAAACATCTTTTCAGTATAACGTTCATTTAGTGTTTTATACTTTTATGGATTTTTACAATTTACACATATTCAAGTTATATGATCATCTTATTTTTAATAAACTCTATTTACTTGTGGTGGTATTTTAAAATGTCATTCTCATTATTATGTTTTCTGTCTTTACTTCTTCAATCATCAGTTACTTTAAACTGCTAATTAAATTACTGTATAGTTAACGTTTGATTGGTTAATTGATGAATTGAAGTTGGGATCTGTGTGAACGTCTCACGTCGCTAGCTGTGTCCTCGTTGTGTGTTCTCCCACAGCCCCTGAACGCGGCGCTGCTCCTACGGTCCCTGAACGCACCACGGAGTGTTGAGGTGATCCATGGCAACAGCGGATCCGCGATCGAGCGCGAATCCGACACTCAGACACTCTCCCCCCGCACACGAAGCCGCAATGCACCGAGCAGGACCCGGGGCCCACCGCTGACACACCCCGGTACCAGGGGTCCGACCGGCCGGGGCAGGGGGGGAGGGGGAGCCGACCCTTGAGGGAGCAGCCGCCCGGGGAACAGCCGCTCGTCGACGGGATGAGACGCACCGCCGGGGCCGGGGCTTAGCGGGAGATCCACCCGCCTGAGAGCGACCCAGACCCGGCAGGATGAAGCCAGAGGTGGACGGTGTCCGGCCGGAGCTCGGCTCGTCCTTCTGATAGCCAGTGGGGGGGTGGTTGGGGGGGGGTGGAGGGGGGGTGGAGATACCAGGACTCCTTACCCAGTAGCGTCCCACCACCACCACCACCATCATCCGCAGCATCAGCACCACCGACCCGCCGTGCCCGAGAGGCAGCACCGGGAAGATGGCGACCGGCTCCGGGTGGCAGCCGTACTACTGCCCGGCCACCGGCCCGGGGAAGTTCACCTCGCCGCCGGCCTCCAGCTTCCAGCCCGCCGGCGGCATCACGCTGGAATATACCCAGGACCTGCACCTGAAGATGAGCAAGAAGATCGCCCAGCTAACCAAGGTGAGGGAGCAGCGTATGTGTGTCTGTGTGTGTCTCTCTGTGTGTGTGTGTGTGATAGATAGATTACTTGTATTCATTATAATTAAGTCGTCATAGCAGCCGTTATATTTGAATACAATAAAATACAATACAATAGAATAAAAAAAAAAATATTGAGGTAGAAAGAATAAAAACAGAAACACAAGATAAATAGGTGCAGTGGCAAGATCATGGTGTGTGTGTGATCCTTTGATCAGGGCCTGCTCCTTTGATCTTTGCCTTTCAACCCTTCACCTGACCTCCATCAGGAATACAAGCACTTGTATGAAATGTGATTTTTTCCCCCTTGAATCTTCACAGTCAATTATCCACAAACATTCATTTGACTCGGTTATTAATTCTGTCATCTGCAGCTGTATTCTGTTGAGGGGGGTGGGGGGGATTGAATTGAAATCATAATTAAAGTCAGATTCCCATTCCTCTCACCTGCTCCTTTGTGTTTGAGTCACAAGCCGAATTGAAGGGAAATTAAGTCGTCATAGCAGCCGTTATATTTGAATACAATAACATACAATACAATAGAATAAAATAAAATATATTGAGGTAGAAAGAATAAAAACAGAAACACAAGATACATAGGTAGATAAGGAGCATTGGCAAGATGATGGTATGTGTGTTTGTGTGTGTGTGTGATCCTTTGATCAGGGCCTGCTCCTTTGATCTTTGCCTTCCAACCCTTCACCTGACCTCCATCAGGAATCCAGGCACTTGTATGAAATGTGATTTATTTCCCCTTGAATCTTCACAGTCAATTATAGTAACCTGCTCCTTTGTGTTTGAGTCACAAGCCGAATGGAAGAGCAGACTCACACCGATGGTTCGATACTTCCACGCACAAACCCTCACCCGGTTTCTACATTTAAAAGCCAAACACGTCTGAAAATGTGAGATTCTTCAAAGGACTTCCTTCCTGGAGGCGAACGCTGCTCCATCAGTAACGGGTCGTTAGCCACGATATGAATCAGATCAGTCATTCATCACTTATACTGTGCAGGCTGTTCTGTTTGACTTGGACACATTCCTGTTGTTCTGGGGCTTTTTCTAGATAATTATGCAGCTGAATTAACAATTTATCTAATCTCTTAATAAAACAGATTGGAAATAAGAAGTCCACGTTCCCTCCTTACAATATTTCATCACATGAGCAGTGTTTGAGTTTCATTTTCTATTTTAATGCACATTTCATACGACACGTGATCTTTATTTCTCAGGAAACAGGTTCTGTTAATGTGGTTAATTGGATTTCGGGGGTTGATTGAGACGACTTGGTGGATTGAGATGTTTTTCTGTTTGCTTTGATCTCAGAAGGATTTGAGGGTTTCTACACTTAAGCTGCTTTGAGACTCACACTGAACTCTGGACGTTCTCCTGAAATTTCCCCAGAGGGCCTTTGTGTCCGAGTGAGTTGTTCCAGACGATCTCTGGAGTTTTCCCTTCCTAAAAATATCCGTAAACTGTCTGTGCAGCGTGATATTGTCCCGAGGAATCTCTGTGAATGTAAATATCTCCGGACAATCTCCAGCTCATGTGTGGAAAGTCCTTATTTGGGCTTCCTGTCTGAAGACGGCTCCACTGTACCTGTCGGCTTTTTCAAGGGCATTTCAAAACGCTCTCTCTCTCTCTCTTTCTGCCTCGAGGATCAATGCTTTCATCTCTCACTTTGCAAATGACAGGGTTGCAACTTCTAACAGAGCACCCCCCCCCCCCCCCCTCACCACCACCACCACCACCACCCCCCCACCCATCCATCCATCCATCCATCACAATCACTCAGGGTCTGAGCATGTTCCTGGCTCCGCTGTGTCAATACCCTCGAGCTGGACGTCTACCAAGGGCCTCACATGTTTCCAGGTGGCTTTTTGGAGATGCTCCTCCTCCTCCTCCTCCATCCCCCCCCCCCCACCCCCCACCCCCCCAAGGACTCCCACCATAAGATTTGTTATATCTCTTTGTGCTGAGGGAAGTGGAGGCCGGGAAAAAAAAGAGATCATAATTCAGCAGCCTCGGGCTCTTTAAAGTCACATTGAAATGAAAAAAGTCTCTTCACCTTGATAGTTGACTCTCCATAGAACACGCAGTAAACCCACAGACACATATTCTGGTAACTTTTGGTTTTCTTACATTTTTGATTCTATTTTACCAGAAGGCTTTTTATCCATAATTTAAAACCGGGCAGATTTAATATACAGTCCTGCCTCCTCTCTTCACAGACTCCGTACTGTAATGGAAAAACCTCCCATCCTCTAACCCTCTTATTCAGATATCACCAAGGAAACAGGAAGCTGGTTTAATACTGTATTGTTGTTTCACATAGAGGCAATTAAATGAGCAATTTTCACATGCATTAGTGTAAACACGATGCTTTAAAAGGCTTATTTGCTAATTTAGATGTTTCACTGGTTGTACAGTGGCAGATTGACAACATGCAAAACCATCGAAAAACCTCTTTTACATGCATTAGTAAACACATCGTTCTGGAGTTAATCCAGAATAAACTTAAACCCAATAAACACATAGGCTTTTGGTTAAAACTAGGTGACATTTGAGAATTATCTTTCCATCAAGTTGTTGTTTTGTAGAATGTAATATAATGTAAATACAATTTGCTTCAGCCACGTTTGAGCTTTGATTTGTGGTTGTATATCAACCTGCAGAAAACAAAGAAACACCAACAACACAATGCCAGAATGACTTAAAACCTCACTGGTATACAAAATAATGCACAAAACATTAGAGTACAAGATGCCTCACCAGCTTAATGGCACAGGCCTGGAAAAAAGACACTAATGCCTTTTGTAAATCTCTGCCAGGGATTAGTTGTACATGGTGGATATTTAAAACTCCAATATGAACATTGAATGCATCATCGGGGAGTGTGATGCAGCTGAGTTGTGTCATGTTGTGTGTGTGTCATGTTGTGTGTGTGTTTATCTGCAACAGGACGGTGAAGTGTCGACGCTGCACATGTTGAAAGTGTGTGACACGTCTCAGTTCAGAGGCTTAAAATAACCACGAGGTTTGCTGAATATCTAACACACGGACGTGGTTGATGTTGGCGTCAGAAAACAAACGGTACATTTAAATGGTATTTTAAC
Organism: Limanda limanda; assembly: GCF_963576545.1. Lineage (NCBI taxonomy): Eukaryota > Metazoa > Chordata > Actinopteri > Pleuronectiformes > Pleuronectidae > Limanda > Limanda limanda. Next base: position 3,181,450 of record NC_083653.1, on the reverse strand, counting down.
GTGTCAGGTCTAGGGATGGGGGAAAAAATCGATTCAGTTACAAATCCCGATTCTTGTGAATGACGATTTTAAATCGCCATGCTGCCTCCAAAATCGATTTTTTAAAAATTATTATTATTATTATTTTTTTTTTTAAACATATTTATTGGTTTATACGGGGGGGGATATATTGGGGAGCAACATCACCCCAGAGCATGTTGACTAGCTCTTGTTTTTGCACAAGAATCTAAACATACCCAAGCACTAGCTTTGTATCGCCTACATGCAAACAACAATAGCCTACTTTTTGTTTATTTCAAAGTTTTTATTTTAAGTAAACTTTTATTCATTCTATTTAATTTACCTTTTATTTATTGTTTAAAAGTAGCCTAAGTGGCTTACATTTCTTAATCTGTCAGTTTGTGTGCAGTTGACAGGGGCTTTACAATAATAGGGCACATTTTTATTTATTTTCTCTATTGGCTGCCAGGCAGTCATTAAGTTAATGTTAATATTTGAAATAAAAGTTGTAAAATTCTAAGTGAATTTGACTGTGTTGTATTTGAAGGTATGATTCAACATTTTTCCATGGTCCAGTATTTAAAAAAAAAAAAATAACCAAAAGAAATCCCAGGAAATCGTTATATCGAATCGCAATACTTACAGAATCGCAATACATATCGTATCGCCACCTAAGTATCGTGATAGTATCGTATCGGGAGGTCCCTTCCGATTCCCGTCCCTAGTCACGTCCCACTGGTGTGATCCTGGTGGCTCCAGTAGCTTGTTGCATCGGGCCACAGCGAAGCAGGAGACCGGACATCTGCTCCGTATGACCTCTGATCTCTGTGGACTCCGAGTCGAGCTCAGGAACAAACAGCGAACCCTGAAAAATCTCTGCGCCTCTTCCCGGGCTGATTGATTTCCAGCTCGCTGTGTGAGAGTCGTCCTCAAACACAGAGAGAGTGATCGACGCTTCTGAATTTTTCATACCTTCTCTTTTTTTGGGGGTGCTGGCCTACTTTAGTCCTGAGTGTCTTCTCGTGTTTAACACTCGTCTGTTTGCAAACTGGGATTCATCAGGATCTCTGAGTAGGAATTATCGGACTCATCAACCTGGATCTGAGCCCAACGATATTACACATTTATACACATTTAGATTTAAACACATTTCCAAGCTCAGTCAGTCACTCAGCCCACTGATTGATAATTCTCCCCTGGCTGTGAATTCCATGATTTGTGACCAAAGGAATTGTTATTTATGACTTCTTGCAGTAATTTTTTAATCCCACAAAGCTGCTTTCTGGCCCTTTTATGAAGTTCAGGATTTGCATGGATTTCACTGTCATGATTCCTTTTTTTTCTAGAAGAGGGGGGAGGGGGGGTTAGTTATACTCTCTGATGCCTTTGCCTTAATTCCGTGCCTCTGTCAAAACGAGAGCAATGTAGGGTTCTTTGCTGCTATGGCAACAAGTTTCATATAAATTAGAATTCAGTGGCAGTGGCATGTAGTGTGAGAAGTGGGCAGAGGAATATTTCCCTTCTTATAAATGCTGATTTTGTGGCCTGTCCACAAGTGAGTCGGGACTGAAGTGTCTGGTTGTTGTCAGAGCTCCGGGAAACCGAGAGGGCAGCGTGTCATTCTGCATTGTCAGGAGGACGTTTTATAGGCAATGTATTACCTAGCTCAGTGTGTGTGTCTGTCTGTGTGTGTGTGTGTGTGTGTGTTTCATCTGCAATGCCTGACTGGCTCTACTGTTGAAGCGAGTCAGAAATAGACCTCTGAGCTCTCCATGTATATTTCTGGACGATGAAATTGAAAGAGACAGAGATAGTGAAATACTGTAGTGTGTCTGTTTGTGTTTGTGTGTGTTGTGTGTGTGTTGTGTGTGTGTTGTGCTCCAGTTTCCATATTCTCTCGACCAGCCGCAGCACCACGGCGTCATCGTACACGTACACATTGGAACACAGCAGTATTTAAATCAAATGTAAAGATGGAATTTTGAAAAAAAGTGCTTAAGATCTCTGAAGCTCTGCGAAATATGCAGAGTCAGTCATTCATGAAATTGTTCATTTGTTCCAATATGTGGAAGAACAGATATTCTTCACCACACGGATCCTGGCTTTTTACAGTGGAAAGCAGCTGCACCAGTGGAAAGAAGCTAAACTGGGAATGTTGTTCATGATTATTTCATCGCTGCGACTGCAGACTCTATTGTAGGTCAAAGCATATGAACTCAAAACATGATCCAGACGAAAGCACAAGAGGATTTCATGTCATTGTCTGATTGGGTACAAAGTCATATTCATATTTATTCATTACGTTAAGTGTAGCTCCTCTCTGCTTTATTCTTTGAACCAAAGACCCCAAAGAAGAAGAGAATTCACACAACCTGCTTTCCAAAATGAGTTTTTACAAGCTCTCTAATTTTATAATATCCCCAATTTTCACATTGCGCTCAAGGGTCTGTTCTGGAAAGAAGCGATTCCTTTATGAATGAAATATGTGGAAAATACTGGCAGATAATAATAATCATGTGTCCCATATTTTATTCAGGGTAATGTGAAAGAATGAGTCCGAACCGATTTCTTGCTTTAAGCGACTGTACAGGCTGAGAAACACTGCAGAGAAAACACAAACATGCTGTCATCGCTTGGCAGCAGCATGCAATCCAAGCTGCACGTGTTATTATGTGTGTGTGTGTGTGTGTGTGGGTGTGGGTGGTGTGTGTGTTCGTGTTGATGCCATAATCCAGGGGTGGCAGTGCAGTCATCCGTGTCGCCTGGTCAGGGTTAGAGAGCAGATGGTCGGAGGCACACGACTCCAGACTCGGGAATTGAGTTCAGGGCTGATCGGGATTTGCCTTCGCGATACCGCTCATTCAAAAACTAAAGCGTCAATTTGTGTTACAGTTTGTGCCAGGATTTAAAAATTCCTCATTTGGAAATGTGTCATTAAATTATGCAAATCAGGAATTTGGAATACACGTATAATATATTTCCTGCCATGCTATTCCTTGGCGGAGGGACAACACTCCTCCGGCTTCGAGCTTTTTCCACCTGCTTCTCCTATTGCAGTGCTTCTCTCACCATGTATTTCATGGCAAAAGCACCGTGAGATGAACTGCTCTATTTGTGTGAGTGGCGTGAACGACACAGGGGCAGCAGAGAGACGACAGAGCGGGAAGAGTGACATCTCATTACGAGCTGTTGTTTATCACACGAGGACGAGCGATGAGTCTTTTCTGGAGAGATCGTCGCTTCGCAGCCTGATGAAGGAACTGGGCTGGAAATCAGAGTTTGTAATCGCTAAATATAAATTTAGGTGAATGAAAACACACAGGAGATTGGTGTGTGTTTGTGTGTGTGTCTGTGTGTGTGTGTGTGTGTGTGCACGGCGGCCTGCTGATGCTGTGAGGAACACAGCTTATTAACCTCTGCAGGATCCTCCTTCACTGATTGTCACAATTCTCTGTCAGATTTCATTAAGATAAGCTCACGCGCTCGCACACGTACACATGCTCAAACACGTGCACACACTCACACACGTACACATGCTCAAACACGTGCACACACACTCACACACTTCCTCTGAAACACACATGGAGTGAGACAGGCACAAAGATAGGGAGTCGGAGAGGGAGAGAGAGGAATATTGGCCTTAAGCACGATCCAGTACAAATAAAGCACTGGCGACATGCCTGTTGACACACACACACACACACACACACACACACACACACACACACACACACACACACACACACACTGGCTCGTAGATTTGCAAGGTGTGTACGCAGGACGATCTGATGAGTCATTCTAAATGTTTGACCTTGGATCGTTTCCTGCGCCTTCGGCCGACCAGACGCCACATCGCTACGACTCTGCTGCTCACTGTTGCCGCAGCCAATCACGTTGCAGCAACAGGCGAGACGCAAGGCCTCACGATTGGCTGTGATAAATGTTTTTTTGTGGAAAGTCTGATACGAGCTGTTCCGATAGGATGTGAACCCGTCCGATCTGAGCTCATTCCAGCGTGGTGCTGCTCAACAGTCTGTGAAATCTGAACTGAAACCTGCCTCAGTGATCGACTGAGAGACTAAAGCTAATGTTAGGTTTGGGGAAATTTCAGTGCTTGAAATTACACATATTATCTTTACATATTGTTGTATTATTATATGGAATAATAGTGGGTTGAATCCAAACCTCTTAATACTGACTTTCCATCAAATCCATCCCAGTGACTGTGTTTACATGGAAACAACTATTACAACTAGTGATCTTATTCTGATAAAGACATTTTGATTATGGCGTTGATAATAAAATGTTCCATTTGCTTTACCGGTAACACATTACAGAAATTAGCCACTGCAGCATTATGGCCGACATTAATCCAGCAGTTTTAAAACCACAACCTGAAATAGTTTCATGTACGTTTCTGCTCTTTTTACCATTTTGTGTTATTTCTTTGTAATTTTGCAAAAGCTACAACTCCTCATTATTGATCCTTCTCCAAGTCGTTGGTAGCTGTCGTATGTTGATGTTGCAAAAGACTGTGAAACTCTAATAGGAGGTTTTGATGGGATCAAGACATAAACTGTACATGTCTCCATCATGGGACATATAATGCTTATTCTGAGAATGAGCTTACTTGGGTTTAGGGAATTGGAAAAGACAGTTTTTCCGTGCTTCATTGAGCTTCTTGAACTAAATGTACGTTTTGATATTTGAAATGTCTCCTGGAATCCACTCCGGTCATGAGAGGGAGAGAGAGAGAGCAGGTTTACATCGGCTCAGACGGAGAGGCTGAGAGCAAGAGGCTGATCTTGTCATCGGTTTCCCCCCCCGCGGTGAGGAACCCTCGGGTGTTTTTACACCTGTCTGCTCCTCTCTCCTCTTCCTCCTCTTCCTCCTCTCGGTGGTATATCCCTGCTCTGTGTTGTCCGGCAGCAGCGGAGGAATCTGTCTGAAGCTCCACGAGGCTTAACGCTCCTGCAAAGCTAAAGAAAAAATAAAAAAAATGGTAAAGAAACAAAGAACAGGCTGGACATGTTTCCTTCAGGACGGAGGCGGATATGGTCCAGGCCGGCAGTTTGTAGTCCATCATTGCTTTGCCACAGAAACGGCCTGAAACCAGAGTTGGGGGGGGGGGGGCTTTCAGGTGATGTAACGGCCGAACTGAAAGGGAAGCAGCAGCAACAGCAGCTGCACACGGCTGATTGTGTTTGTTGATGTTTGAAGCATCAGAATAGAAAACGCTAGATTAATGAAGCATATCTGCATGCTGCACGTGTGCCGTTCCAACCGAGGAAAGATAATAATTCACCACTAATATGCATGATTGCTTTTTTGTGTTGCTTCAAACTGTTCTCTATGATTCTTATCAGCTATTCACTCACATTGACATACAACACACAATTACACATTTACACCGACAACAATATTCTGATATTTACCAGATTTCAACAATACTCTGATTAAGACGCTGCCGTGTCAACAGGATTTCCTGATCAGCTGTAACCTGAATATGGTCAGAATATGAACAAAGACATGTTGTATTCCGACTTTAGTTACATCATGTAGATCTTGGTCACATTATAATTAGGGATGGGGGAAAAAATCGATTCAGTTACAAATCGCGATTCTTGTGAATGACGATTTTAAATCGATATGCTGCCTCCCAAATCGATTTTTTTTAAAACATATTTATTGGTTTATACCGGGAGGATATATTGGGGGAGCAACATCACCCCAGAGCATGTTGACCAGCTCTTGTTTTTGCACAAGAATCTAAACATACCCAAGCACTAGCTTTGCATCGGCTACATGCTAACAACAATAGCCTACTTTTTGTTTATTTCAAAGTTTATATTTTAAATAAACTTTTATTCATTCTATTTAATTTATCTTTTATTTATTGTTTAAAAGTAGCCTAGGTGGCTTACATTTCTTAATCTGTCAGTTTGTGTGCAGTTGACAGGGGCTATACAATGATAGGGCACATTTTTATTTATTTTCTCTATTGGCTGCCCGGCAGTCATTAAGTTAATGTTAATATTTGAAATAAAACTGGTAAAGCTCTAAGTGAATTTGACTGTGTTGTATTTGAAGGAATGATTCAACATTTTTCCGTGGTCCAGTATTTAAAAAAAAAAAAATAACCAAAAGAAATCCCAGGAAATCGTAATATCGAATCGCAATACTTACAGAATCACAATACATATCGTATCGCCACCTAAGTATCGTGATAGTATCGTATCGGGAGGTCCCTGCCGATTCCCGTCCCTAATTATAATACAAACAATTGTTTTTTTCACAGATTTTTGCGACATCAACATTTGTTATTTACCAACTGCTCGATGACTCATGTTCTGGGTTTGAGTGTAAACAAGCTGGATGATGAAGTGCTGTTGTGAGTTATAATTGAGATAATAACAAGGTAAACAGGAATAGGAATTGAATATTCTCCTTGCAGCTCCATTCAGAACACGGTCAATAGTCTATAATATTTCTGTCCACGGTTACGTAGAAGTAACTCTGATCCTGAAATGAATAAAATACAGAAAATAAAAAGTCTATCAGAGGTTTGTGCATCTGTAAGAACTGTGTTAACGTGGATGGAAGACGCTGCATTAATTTGCTCGTGGCTGCATCTGGCCGGCTGGAAAATCCATAAACAATCCATCATTAATGACAAGTGCGGGCCGGGCTTCTCTGCGCCCGTTCCACTTTACATCAAACCATCTCCTGCTCCTGTGTATCTCAGCCGACCAACCTGCCTGGATGTGCCGTGACTTACTATTTGGTCCACGGAAAAATACATATATGAGAAAGTATTAAAGTACACTATTAGCAGTCAGTATCTTAAATGTGTAAATAACCGAATTGGTCAATTTCGAGGCGTAGACGTCCTGTTTTGACGCCAGCCCACACGTTTTCTTGGCAGCGGCGAGCGAGCATCAGGATTTCAGAGGCTCCGACTCTTTTCTTGGCAGCAGCATGATTCCACATGGCCACCAGGGACCTGTCTCTACTCACCGGGTTCTCTCTCCTGATGGCAGAGCCAGACAAAGACCCGGCGCTCGCCCTCGTCTAACCATCAACAAGAGCATCATTCAGATGGGTTCTTAAAGAGGAACAGATGTAGCTACAGGCGGCGGCTTCCACATCTGCTGACGGAGTTCAAAAGACTGTCATTATATTTTATTCATGCAGGGTTTTACTGTATTTCGTTTACTGCCTCCAAATGTTAACGGTTGATCCCTTGAATCTATTTATCCTGAGATACTGTGATTACTCCACGGCCGGTCGTAAAACGGATTTTGCAAATAATAGGGGGGTTTTGATACATTTTAAACATTTGGGTCGTTGTGCATCAAAATCCCATCTGTTGACATCGAGTTGTTTCCAAATGTGTTAAATGTTATGGCCCCATAGAATTTAGTATTTCACTTCAGTGTGAAACCTGGAAAATAAAGCTCAGTTAAACTCTACAGACCCGAGGACACACAAGGATAATAAGATCCAATCCAGAATATTAACGTCTAGACACAAATATAATGGGAACTGAAGTCCAGCAGGTGTTTGTTTCAGTCCCTAAAGACACGTTATTATGTTGCACTGGATAAAAAGCAAATGGATAAACAGACTTGTGACTTGCGGCAGTAGAACGAGACTCTTCCGCGATAAGATTAATTATAATATTGACCAGTTCGAGCCCTTTCCTGTACAAGGAAATCACATTATGGATGGAGCAGGAATCACAGAAGCTTTATCTGTTTCACTCGCTGCACGATACCTGAATATATACTGGAATTTGACTCAACTAATTTTGGACCATCTGTTGTCGACTGTACAAAATACAAACTATGACCAACAACTGTGAAGAAATATGTTTTTTTAACCAAACTCCATATTAAAGCAGAAAGTTGAGGCTGAACCCAACTAGGACTGAGGGGCAGTGGTTCTTAAGTAAAGTCTCTTCCTCCTCATGTAGAGAATCATCTGCATATTGTGACACTTCCATGACAACACATTAAAGAACCAGATACTTTATCATCATATCTATATCCAGCTTTACCTCTGATTACATATAATCCCAATTCTTGGCCTCTCTTTCTTTCCTTCTCTCCGTTTTTTTTGCCTTTTCTTACAGTTTTTTCTCCCCTGAAGCCTGTGCCCATCTTGGCTCTTTCTAAAATTGGCAGGCATGTTTCCTCCTCTCTCGTTCCCGTCCTCTCTCCGAGTGTTTATCTCTACGTCCTTCCCTCGAGCTAAAGGACATCCAAACAACAGCGAGGCCGGCTGTGACTTCAGCCGGCCCTGGGTCTGTCTTCCTCTTAAGATAAGATGAAACCCATCCCTCTGGGGATATTTGGGGCAAAGCAAAGATCAGCACAATAACTTGACACTTCTACCGTTAATGTGAAGGAAGTTTAGTTTAAATTGAATATATTGTATTTGGCTGAGAAGACGTTTGGAAGCGAGCAAGTGAAAACACAAGAACAGGAGAGTCATACCCTCTTCCACTCCATCTCCTGTTGCCATGGAGACGCAATATTTTTTCTTTGCAAATCATCCGTCAAGCCAGCAGAGTGTGGAAAGTATATTTAGAGTTTAAAAAAAATACATATTCCCACCATCCATGTCAATTGACAAAATCAACACTTCAGGCTTTTTACATTTAGATCCCAAAGTAAATCTTCGACCTTCAGCTGACTCCATTTTAATATGATACAGGGGAAAGTCTGTGATTTGACCCAGTGGGGTTATTGCAGACGATTTCCCCAAATATCTCTTGCTCCTCGGAGCCCTGTGACCTGTTTCCTCTCTGAGTGGCGGCCTGACAACCCCATGACTCAGCATTCCTCCTTCTAAACCAATCACTTCTCCCACTGCTGCTTTATGTCCAATCAATACGACTCATTCTCCACAAAACGCCGACCTTGCTCATCCCGTCCCCGGGACTCTCAGCAAGTCAAATCTGGCTCAGATTAATTTCTCGTTCCTTGCCATTTGTTATTTTTTCACTTCATATTGGAGGTTGTGGATCTAGAGACGGACACGTTCAACTAGATGTTCTGTTAAGTCATGAATATTAATGCAAATATTCATTTTTAACAGTTCTAAGACCGATAGAGCTACTAGCTATCAGAAGGAATGCTCGGCCTAGTACTTCTTTTTAAAAGGTAGTTCCAGCTTTGAGGTTTTATTTATTATATAGCAGAATTTCATGCTGGAATCCCCGGGTTCTGACCAGGCTAATGAAAGCAGAAGCTCTATAACGCAGCTTCATTATCCAGAGATCTGTGGATTCACCCCGTTTGTGGATATTAAACTCTGGTGTTGACGTTGGCAGCTCTCTGGTCAGAGCAGCTGAAGAACCACAAGCGGAATCACACAACATTCAGCTGCTTCTCAACACACACAAACAAAACTCACACCAAGAGCTGTGGCCATTGATTATTCAGATGTGATTGGGAGAATTAACATCCGAGTTTTGTTTTCTGTTCTTTCACCACAATGCGGTCGCTGAAGGCAATTTCCCACAAAGAGATTATCGATTATTTTAATTCTCACCAATTTAAAAAAGATGCTTTCTGTTAAAAATCAATGCTCGAAAGAATCTAGGATAAATCAGTTCGTATTACATTGTTGAATTTTGTAGCTTTGTTGGAGTCGGTCTAACATTCAAGCTTATGGTTGATTAAGAATCCAAATGAGTCGTGTTTTTGATATTCTTTGTTCGGCTTTTACCTCGTAGCAAGTTTGGGAAATGAGAGATTGTGTAAGAACTTAAACACAAGAAAAGGACTATTATATATCTTATGTACTTGTTTTGTGTGTATTGTATTATTGGATCAGATGAAGGATGAGATGCTCAGAGTGCTTTGTGCTGCATTGTGTGTATGAAAGATGATATCTCCAAAGAGTTAATCACCATCATCTCCGTCTCCGCTTTGGTCGCTGCAGATAAATATCTTCTGTGATGTCATCAAGAACTTGTTCCTTCGATTAATAACATCTAAAGTTTGCTTTGTGTAATCGGAAGCTGATCCTGAGAAATGAAAGATAAACACCTTCACCTCGGGCCTGAGATCCAGGAGCGAATGGGCTGTTCAATAACGTTAAATCCAAAAGCAAACTATCTGCATCACACGGCTGCAGCCGAGTGTAACTTTTTAATTATTCTTTCCCTGCTGAAATTGTTGCAGGGAGTTGGTTTTGTATTGTGCTCGTGGCAGCGGAAAACTGAGAAATGTAATTTAATAACAAGCTTTCAGAATGTCTCCTGTTCTTTGCAGACGTCAGTTCATCAGTGGGAATTTAACGATAAACTGAATAGTGTAAAAAGGGAAAGATGAAACACAAGGGTGAGAGGGTCAGAAGAGAAATGTCAAAGTTTAAATCGATACCAATAACAATATGATACCAATAGATCTGATCTTTTACAGTGTGTGTTTATGTGCAGCTGCATTCAGGCAAGAAACTCGATTTCACAAAGTCGCAACTAATCTGTAATCTGAATATTTCTTTTATTTCTTTTTGAATATGACCCGATAACAAACTTTTGCTTTATTTCATGATGATCAATAAATCCTTCAAGTTGTTTTCAAGCAAAAATCTAAAACATGAGAACCCTCTCAGATAGTGATTGAGTTCTTGTCCGTCTTTTTATGATGGTGTATTAAATATCTAGATGTTGAATAGATTTGTTGGTGAAAACATACAAATCAAACACGTTAGCATGGGATTTTAGAGGAATTCTAAAAAAATACTTCTATATTTTATAAACCAAATCATTCTGAATATATACGAATAGATGTTTTTATAGAGTCGATATGCTTCTACTGGGTTTAGTGATGCAGTCAGTCAGACAGCTGCAGGTGAAGTGAAACCCCAGGATTCAATCACACAGACACAGAACCTGACATAACATGAAGAGTGAGCTGGAGGAAACGTGTTTGTATGTTTTTTTCTGTCTAGACTGTGGATTTGCCCAAATTCAAATCTGTCCTGCCAGCCCGAGCGCAGCCCGTGACACCGCTCGCCCTCTCGGTGTTAATACCGCCAGCTCGCCAGTCAACACAATATGTGGACAGTCAGCGGCGGTGAAGCTTATGACCGCTGCTGCTGAATGTTTGTCTGCCTGGCGTCAACAGCTCCGGCTCCGTGGGCTCGTTCATGCGGCAGCTCTGCAGGTGAGCTGTGACATCCTGCCCTCGTCTTCTTCATCACGCCATCAAACAGACGTACACGGCCGTTCCGCTGTTCCGCTGCTGCCCAGAGATCAGCGTGTGCTTCTTCAACTCGATGGAGTAATTACCAGCACACGTATGTGATGACTGCACCAGTTCTCAGGCTCGATGACCTCGCTGCTCTGTGTGAACGGGCCTCGCTCGTTTCCGATGGCGTCCTAAAATGCAACAAATGATGAGATCACACAGACGCGCTGACACATGAGAGGAGGAGGAGAGGCCGCGGGCCACAAGTGATGCAGACGCCGACGCCACTGAGGATGGAATTCAGTTACCGAGTGCGAGCGGAGCAGGCAGGAAGCGGCAGAGAGAGAGAGGGAACAAGCTGTGCGTTTCCCAGAGGGGGGGCGAGGGGGCGTGCTATTCTTAACGCTCGCTCCGTAATGATCGGCTCATTCATACATCACACGCAGCAGCCGGAGAAAACCAGCTCCTCCTTCCGACTGCAGCCAGAGACGATTCAGGAAAATCACTGGAGGTGAAAATTTCACAATTGAAGACGCACAGAACGAGACAGGACAGAGGATGACCTTTAGCCCCCCCCCCCAACCCAACCTGGAGCTGTGATCTACAGCGTGACTCGACAGAAAGTGATCACACACCTTAGATGATTTCCTCGCTCCAGCAGAGGTTGACCCGCTGCCGGCAGAGGACGAGCGGACGGCTGTAAATCAGACGCAGGACGGGAGACATCAGCTCGAGGACCAGGGGGGGGGGGGGGGGGGGGGGGGGGGCGCTCTGTGTGTAGGTGGCACTGAAATAAAGATAATGACAGTGAAAGGCTTGTTCAGTGTGTTGCCTTCAGTCTGACATAACGAGCACTAATGTGGCTCATGGAAACGAGAAAACAAAATGAAACATAGATAATATTTCTGGCGGCTCTTAGGACTTCTTGACAATAATTGACTAATTGATTGATCTGGTTAATTGATAAATAACAATCAGCCAATGCAGCGAATTAAAATCCCTGAGATTCCAGAAGGATCCCAGTCGTCCTCTGTTCAGCAGGTGACTCAGCGAACATCATCATTCATCCGCTGTGGACACGTATCCACACACACCTCAAACCAGGCGTCTCCGGCTGAGGTCAGATCAGATCAAGCTGTCTGTTGCCACAACCGAGCGTTGTGTGTCTGTCTCTGTGTGTGTGTGTGTACCCGGCAAGGCGCTGCATTGTGTGTAGCCCCGGGGCCGGGCTGGTGTCAGTCAGGGTCAGCCCACGCTGCCAGGGAGACAGCTGGAGAGAGAGAGGGATGGTCGACCGGTCAAGCCGGGCGCCACCTGGACTCGCACACAGACACACACAGACACGCACTAAAAAAACGCACACATAAAAAAACACAAAAACAAAGACTCAGTAACAGTGTGTCACCGAATGTTTTGCCAGCAACAGACGCCGCTCTTGTTCGTCCAACTTTTAAATGAGACTCGGTAGGAGGTGAAGAGCCGGAGGAGGTGAAGATCCAGCTCAGAATATATAAGCAGATCATTGAGTTTGAGTAAAAAACTTAAGAGAACTACTGTGGGTGGAGACACAACGGCGGTGGAAGACAAAGACGAGTGTCCCGAGGAGACGTGAGACAATGGATTGTTCTTTAAGGAGACATATTATGCCCATTTTACCACAGTTGATATGGTTCCTTGGGGTCTTAATGAAATGTCTGTAACATATTTTGGTCAAAATACCACAAGGATCATTTCAAACAGCAGCCTTCTTACCCTGTCTAAAACAGCCTTCCTCAGATTGACCTGTTTTGAGTAATTTTCATAATGTTTCCCCTTTAACAATTTACATCTCAAGCTAACGTTCAGTGAAAGTAAATCTTAAGACAGAGGGAGATGGAGAGTAAAGGTGTTCAGGTTCAGGATCCACATTAATATGGAAGATCCCAGTTTGTGGACCTTAGGACCTTTAAGAAAACCCAGTTAATTGCACTGGATCCTCATCACCCTGCTCTATTTGGATATGATATTAATATAAAATTTAATAGGTGTAGATCATGGAGTTTGAGTAAAAAACTTAAGAGAACTACTGTGGGTGGAGACACTGGCGGTGGAAGACAAAGACGAGTGTCCCGAGGAGACGTGAGACAATGGATTGTTCTTAAAGGAGACATATTATGCCCATTTTACCACAGTTGATTCCTCGGGGTCTTAATGAAATGTCTGTAACATATTTTGGTCCAAATACCACAAGGATCATTTAAAACAGCACCTTGGTACCCTGTCTAAAACAGCCTTCCTCAGATTGACCTGTTTTGAGTAATTTTCATAATGTTTCCCCTTTAACAATTTACATCTCAAGCTAACGTTCAGTGAAAGGAAATCTTAAGACAGAGGGAGACGGAGAGTAAAGGTGTTCAGGTTCAGGATCCACATTAATATGGAGGATCCCAGTTTGTGGACCTTAGGACCTTTAAGAAAACCCAGTTAATTGCACTGGATCCTCATCACCCTGCTCTATTTGGATATGATATTAATATAAAATTTAATAGGTGTAGATCATGGAGTTTGAGTAAAAAACTTAAGAGAACTACTGTGGGTGGAGACACTGGCAGTGGAAGACAAAGGCGAGTGTCCCGAGGAGACGTGAGACAATGGATTGTTCTTAAAGGAGACATATTATGCCCATTTTACCACAGTTGATATGGTTCCTTGGGGTCTTGAAATGTCTGTAACATATTTTGGTCAAAATACCACAAGGATCATTTAAAACAGCACGTTGGTACCCTGTCTAAAACAGCCTTCCTCAGATTGACCTGTTTTGAGTAATTTTCATAATGTTTCCCCTTTAACAATTTACATCTCAAGCTAACGTTCAGTGAAAGTAAATCTTAAGACAGAGGGAGATGGAGAGTAAAGGTGTTCAGGTTCAGGATCCACATTAATATGGAAGATCCCAGTTTGTGGACCTTAGGACCTTTAAGAAAACCCAGTTAATTGCACTGGATCCTCATCACCCTGCTCTATTTGGATATGATATTAATATAAAATTTAATAGGTGTAGATCATGGAGTTTGAGTAAAAAACTTAAGAGAACTACTGTGGGTGGAGACACTGGCGGTGGAAGACAAAGACAAGTGTCCCGAGGAGACGTGAGACAATGGATTGTTCTTTAAGGAGACATATTACGCCCATTTTACCACAGTTGATTCCTTGGGGTCTTAATGAAATGTCTGTAACATATTTTGGTCAAAATACCACAAGGATCATTTAAAACAGCACCTTTTTACCCTGTCTAAAACAGCCTTCTTCAGATTGACCTGTTTTGAGTAATTTTCATAATGTGTCCCCTTTAACAATTTACATCTCAAGCTAACGTTCAGTGAAAGTAAATCTTAAGACAGAGGGAGACGGAGAGTAAAGGTGTTCAGGTTCAGGATCCACATTAATATGGAAGATCCCAGTTTGTGGACCTTAGGACCTTGAAGAAAACCCAGTTAATTGCACTGGATCCTCGTCACACCTTCTATTTGGATATGGATATGATATTAATATCGAATTTAATAGGTGTAATGCCTAATGCGTCTTGATAGAGACTTTAATTCACCAACAGGGAAATCATGGCAGTTGTAATGTTAGTTAATATTAGTATGATTAGTTTTTCTCTTGATTAAACTTGGAGACCACTGGTATCTCACATGCCATCAAACCCAACAGCCAATCAGAAGGTCTCAACTGGTTTGAGACTGGAACTGGTTTTTAACTTTACCACCGACACTTTCCTGAAGTGCAGTTCTAATTGTTTCCCGAAGTTTTGAAACCTCCGTCACTGAGACTACTTATGAAAGACAGATATAAAGAATTAGACTTTCAGAGTTACAATCCTCTTATATCCGATCAACAGTCAGGAAATGTTCTGTGATCAGCAAATCCTCACAACTCAGAAACTAAAGGCGGAGAAAGTTTCATATCTTTGTATATTAAATAGGTTTAAAAAGTTACGGTTTCACTTTCTGTCAAACAATTAATTGACTAATTGTTTCAGCTGAACTCCATTGATCTCAACAGCACTTTCTAACTTTAAAAGCATTATAACCATTAATTATTTTGACTGTAGCTCCTTGAAATTCTGAAAGTTTTCTGAATAGATTCGTACAGAAAAATGTCCGTCGCCCGTTCAATTATCACACAGTAGAAAATGTGGAAAGATAAGCGACAATAGCCAAGAAAAGTAAAAGTAAAAGGACTAAACTGAAGGCTGTCTGCACCAAATTCCTCATTTAATTATTCTGGCCAGACAATTATTGTTTCTATTCATCTTGGACCTTTAAAAAAAACCTTTTTCAGAAGCTTCTATTCAAATTGTTTTGTCCCGGGAAAACGGTGAAAGTCAGAGAGAGAGAACAACCTTCGAAAAACCTGCATCAGTCAAAACCTGGACTCGAGCAAACGACCACGACGACCTGCGAGACATCAGCCGCCGACAGGGGAGCGAGCCGAGCGAGATTCACTTCATCACATCAGGCTGAGAGTGGATTAGAGAGCCAGGGATTGAGGCTCCGGGCCGGTGACTCATCTGACCTGATTCTAAACAGCAGGAGCTGCAGAGGCATGAAAACACAGAGAAACACACACATCCATCAGCAACATACGGCATGTGCACATATGCTCTGCATCGCACAACACTGATTACAACAAGTGGCTGAGGCTGAGGTTTTTATATGAAGTGCAGATTTCACATGTCCAGCACGGCTACTAAATATTTTATTAGTTCTTATTCATTAAGAGGAAAAATTCACTGCAAGTTCCAGCTTCTGCTCAGCAAGCATCTCAATGTCTCTATGTTTGAGGTCTGGACAAAGTGGAGCAGACGGTGAATTAGAGGAACACTGGGATTCTTTTTTTTTGGGGAGCTTTGGACGCCAGCCCCCCCCCCTCGGGCCACTGTTTTCTGAATTGCATGAAAACAACAGCATGTTCAGTTCTGACATCTCCAGAGGGTTGAGATCCCCATGTGAGTTTGGTGGAAGCTGCTGAATCCCACTGCGGTATTTTGTAGTTTCAATACAACTCGGGTTAAAGACGGCAAAGCAGAAATTTGGAAGGTGGCTAACGAGAAGCTACAGGAAGGAAACCCTGAAGCTTCTTATTGAACCGGCTCCACAGATGTTTGGTCAGTCTGAACTGCAATAACTCCACCAAACCAGCACCGTGGCATATTTGAATATTTGCACTACTGCACAAATTGCACTATTGTTGTTTTATTTTTCTCTTCATCTGTAAAGATATATATTTATATATTTTATTTTCTATTTTACATTTTTAAATTTTTAAATTTTTTATATTCTATTTTATTCTATTTTATACTATTTCTATTTTTATAATTTTTTTTGGTTGTAATTACTTGAGCATTGCTGGAAGAGAGCCTGTGACCCAAGTATTTCATTACCAGCGACTGCTTCATGTTATCTCTGTGCATTTGACAATAATAAATCTTGAATCTTGAATCTTGAAACTTGAATCTCGCGTTAAAGACGGCAAAGCAGAAATCTGGAAGGTGGCTAACGAGAAGCTACAGGAAGGAAACCCTGAAGCTTCTTATTCAACTGGCTGCACAGATATTAGGCCAGTCACCCCATCGTCAAAAGGTTGTCTGCAGGAATGTGGATGTTACTCAGAGTGTGACCTTTATTCTTACGGCGTTTGATGCCCACATATGACGGGTCCTGCAGGAAGTGGACACGCGGCAGTCGTTATCAGCATAGAAATATATATAAGGCTAGATGTCTCGTCCGCGTTGCCGGCCAACGAAGTCGAACGTCCGCACATGGCGGCCATCTTGCTACAGGTGGCTCGCCCACCCATAACATTGTATTGAAGTGGTACGTTCTTTTTAAATCACCAAAACTTGCTAAATTTTCAACCTATTTTTTAAACGGTTTGGTTTGTTATAAACATCAGAGATTATGACACAGCATAAATTAATACATTTTTTTGAAAATAACATAATTATTCATAAGTATGCAGTGTCATAACTACATCTCTTTTTTAAGTTT
Organism: Limanda limanda; assembly: GCF_963576545.1. Taxonomy (NCBI): domain Eukaryota; kingdom Metazoa; phylum Chordata; class Actinopteri; order Pleuronectiformes; family Pleuronectidae; genus Limanda; species Limanda limanda. The sequence goes on along the minus strand of NC_083653.1, from coordinate 3,164,214 downwards.
TATAACAAACCAAACCGTTTAAAAATCGGTTGAAAATTTAGCAAGTTATGGTGATTTAAAAAGTACGTACCACTACCAACACAATGTTATGGGTGGGTGAGCCGCCTGTAGCAAGATGGCCGCCATGTGCGGACGTTCGACTCCATTGGCCGAGACATCTAGCCTTATATATATATCTATGGTTATCAGACCCACTCACTTGTCTGAACGCTGTTATGTCACACAGCAGAATTGTGGCTAGGCTGCTTCAGCTGGATGCCGATAATCGCGGGTGTTGACGTGTCCGTGTCCATTAGCAGGTCTCAGTGGGGGGGGGGGGGGCGGTGCGAGCACGTCTCACTCTGACTCTTCTTCATGTGATGCAACAGCAGATGATGCAAACTCTGCGTGTGTTTCTGCAGACCCAGACTCGGAGCTCGGGGTTAGAACATTATGTTTTTCCGACAGCTTCGCTCGCCCGACCGTGGCTCTCTCCCTTTCTGTTTTCACGACAGCAACGGAGGAGAAATTAAAATGAATGTTTTTTTTAAAAAGGCTCATATCTCCGTGACGCTCGTCCAGCCGGGACCGACACACACGTCTGCTGTACAATTAATTTCCCAATCACTGGGGAGACTTAATTGGCCGTTATCTCTCCCGCTGGTTCAGTCATCATCTGTGAACAGAGAGTCCTGCAGCCGGAGAGAGAGAGAGCACCTGACTGCCACCTTGTCCGCCCACCGCCCCCCCCCACCCAATCCATAACTCACCACTCCCGGTGCGTGCGTCACCGGCTGCATGAGGCAAAATTACAGGGTTTGAATTATAAATATGTTCAGCCACTTATCTCTCTCCCTCTCTCTCTTTTTTTTTTCCCCTGTCATTTGTTCATTTGTGCCCCTCGTCACTCTCTCTCTCTCTCTCTCTCTCTCTGTCTCTCTCTCTCTCTCTCTCTCCATCACCTTTCTCAACCTCCTCCCCGTTTTCACTGAGGCAGCTGTGTCTAGTTGCCATGGAAACGCTGGCGATAAGCCTCGCCAATCAGACGAGCGTGTGTGTGTTTGTGTTTGTGTGTGTGTGTGTGTGTGTGTGTGTGTGTGTGTGTGTGTGTGTGAAAGAGTGTTTTAGTGTTTAAACCCCCTTTCTCCCACCCTCCACTCTCACCTGTCTGTGTAGTGTGTAATTACGTTCTGCCCACTCAACTCTAAATATATATTTCAACCTTCACCGGGCACTTATGGAAACTTTAGCCGCAGTCGAGTCAGGACAAAGCACAAGTTGCAGATTCCACTTCCTCCTCCTGCTGAGGACGCTCTCTCACTTTCTCTCCACACTTCATGAGCAGTTGCTTGAGGGAGAAAAGACACAACCTGATTTATAATGTCATGAAAAAGCCTTCAGAACTCTCTTCAGCTGCAGAAACACGAACTCGGTGGGTTTATAGGTCAGGAACCAACCAATTTAATTTGGCCGCAGATTCAAAACATGATTTTTCCGATAATAATTCTGAGGAGTGTGTGGAATCTGGTGCAGATCCAAATAAAAAATCGGGATGTAGTGAATTTAAAAGTAGTTTCTCCAGGGGACTGGAGGTATCCGCTCTACCAAGTGTCCTTCTATATTCACTGTTGATTCATTGACAGGCTAATTGGACAACTGAATAATTCAGACAGCCCAGTCTCATCTGTTTAACAAGCACAGTTTCACACACAGGTATTATTACTGCATTCGTATTATCTGCATTAAAGCCTGATAATTGCTTCTTTTACCCCCAAAAAAAACATGTGACCACCTGTATGTAAGGAAATCAATGACGGAGCCATCGTTATCTTACCTCAGTGATTCGATCAATTCTGCTTACTGATGCCGTTCTCGTTAGCAGCAAATCTCTGTTGCTCTTGAAACACCAGTTGTGGCCTGAGGCGAAACGGGAGAATATTTGTGTCTGTGAATCATTCATTCTCCATCCTAGTATTCCTATTTAAATAAAGAGAATATTCTTCTGAGGCTGCAGCTCCAGTGTCAACATTACATTACTGATGCACTGGTTCTCACTCGAGGGGGGGGGCAGCACTTGCCCTCCAGCTATCAGGGAAGAAAAACCTGCAGTCCTGCATTTCAATGGCGTGCATTACCAAGAAATGCACAAACATATTTATGATTCTGTCACTGTTGCCCATAATCAAAGTTTTACAAACATTCGCACACATGCATCTTCTCCCTTCCTGCCGCGGCTCGAGTCCCCGATGGAAACACATGTAGAGAGCGTGAGGACCATTGGGAAGAGGATCTGAACCCACACTCTCCAGCAGGAGGTTCCTTCAGGAGGATCAGCTCTGTGGGACAGTTGGTCAGCTCTGCCTGTCTGCTCGCATCTACCATCAAACACACACACACACACACACACACACACAGAGACACTACTCTTGCTTCTCTTTGTGGTGACAGGTAAAAAGGAACTGGGCATTTGTAACCACAAAACCCCTACTCACACACTAACACACACTCATGCACACACACACACATGTAGAGGGAGATGAGAAAAGTTCCAGTGTGACGCGATGATGTCAGACTTGTGTGTGTGCGCTGTATTGTAAAATTGTAATGTCTGAAAAAGTGTTATTTCAAAGTAAAGGGGAAACACCAGCAAAATACTGAAACATACTTCGACGCAGCATGAGGTTAAATCCCAGAAAGGTCACGTCTTTGTCTGTCCAACCAAGCAGCACGTCTATTCCACAGAGTAAATACCCAGTGTTGTAATAACATTAGAACCAAGCAGGCTGGATCCAACCTGGTGAAAATCTAATCCTGGACAAATATTCTCTCACTTCAGAGATAATAATAACAGTTGTGTTGACGCTGATAACTCGTGTCGACCTTCTTTCTTCCGCTCGGAACATTGATTCCAAATCGTTGAGGGAATTGATAAAGAATCGGGCCGTTGAGCCCAAATCAGTGATGGCATTGATATCAATAATATCTTATCCATTCCTTTCCGTAGCCCCAAGTCACCAGGACAACAATTTTACCTTTTTAATCACAGAGACCACCAGGGTCGTGTGGTTTTCTCTCTGTGCTGTCGGTATCTCCAGCCGATGATCTCCACTCAGCCTTCAGTCTGAGGAGAAGATCTTTCTCTCTCTGAGTTAATTTCCCTTCTAGACCAAACACTCCGGGGAGAGAGGAGAGAGACGACCCGCTCGCCTCAGCGGGGGGGGGAGCAGGGGGGGGGGGGGGGCCTTCATGCCGTCTCATCGGTTTTTATCTGGGCTTTGGCCGAGGCACCTGTCGTCTGTTTCCTGGAGCCGTGGCGTTTTTATCTGCCAGCCTGTAGAGGAGCCGGGACAAACACTGAGATTAGGATCCGAAGCTGAATCGCTGTAGTCACACTGGTCGGGGGGGGGGGGGGGGGGGGGGGGGGAATGACTGGGATGACTGGTGTGCTTCTCTGCTTTGGGAACACATTTAAAACTTTTTAATTAATTATGATACCTGAACTAAACAAAGGGAAACATGTGATGCTAATTTCCTCAGTTTTTCTGATATTGAACAGACAAATAATCAATTTATGAATCCGTCCTGCTTCACCTGATTCAAAGTCCGACAGCAGAGGAAAGATAGAGATACACAGAGATACACACACATACACAACGTTCTGTGTTTGTGTGTGTGTGTGTGTGTGTGTTGCATCGTCCTCAGTCCTGACTGATCAGAGTCAAATCTTCCGAGCCTTGTTCTCCCTGTGAACCACAATGCTGCAATTAGCATGGAAACCAGTCCACCAGCCCACTGCACATACATCTCTCTCTCTCTCTCTCTCTCTCTCTCTCTCTCTCTCTCTCTCTCTCTCTCTCTCTCTCTCTCTCTCTCTCTCTCTCTCTCTCTATCTCTCTCTATCTCTCTCTCTCTCTCTCTCTCTCTCTCTCTCTCTCTCTCTCTCTCCACCCTTCAATGGGTAAATAAGTGAAGGCTGCAGCAGTGATGATCAGTTGCCGTTCCGTGCAGCCTAATAAGCTGGAATTTGCCTGGCTGCAGTGAACTGTGTGGTCTGAGAGATCGCTCGCTGATTCCTCTGACTGCTACAGAATAAGAATAAAGGAGAGAGAGGCCGAATATAAGTAGCTTCAAGCTGTAGGTTCGATTCCTTTCCTTCGTTCAGGCTCATTGAATGTCCCAGAGGTTCAGGGAGAAACAGTCTGTGCAGAACCAGGTTGGACAGATGTTGGCATCGTTGACGTACGGGTCAATGGTGTTGAAGCAATCTATTCCTCACCTCGTTCTAGAGAATCTTCTATCGTTTTGTTTGTGGTTTGAATGTTTTCAGGTAGAAAATCTCTGCAAATAGAAGATCCACCATGTTAACGGCTGGTTAACACAGTGATGCTTCCACTCAATGAAAACACAGACTTCTATCAGAGAAAACCGACAGAGGTAAAGGAAGAGGGACATTTTCAAACGTGGACAACTTCACCTACAGCGTTACTGAAAGTTCTTATCATGAAACCCATGAAACAAACGTAACAAACTGTTCCTATAGGGACGGGAATCGGCAGGGACCTCCCGATACGATACTTAGGTGGCGATACGATATGTATTGCGATTCTGTAAGTATTGCGATTCGATATTACGATTTCCTGCGATTTCTTTTGTTTTTTTGTTTTTAAAAAAATACTGGACCATGGTGCAAAAATGTTGAATTATACCTTCAAATACAACAGTCAAATTCACTTAGAGCTTTACCAGTTTTATTTCAAATATTAACATTAACTTAATGACTGCCGGGCAGCCAATAGAGAAAATAAATAAAAATGTGCCCTATTATTGTATAGCCCCTGTCAACTGCACACAAACTGACAGATTAAGAAATGTATGCCACTTAGGCTACTTTTAAACAATAAATAAAAGGTAAATTAAATAGAATGGATAAAAGTTTACTTAAAATATAAACTTTGAAATAAACAAAAAGTAGGCTATTGTTGTTTGCATGTAGGCGATGCAAAGCTAGTGCTTGGGTATGTTTAGATCCTTGTGCAAAAACAAGAGCTGGTCAACATGCTCTGGGGTGATGTTGCTCCCCAATATATCCCCCCCCCGGTATAAACCAATAAATATGTTTTAAAAAAACATTAAAAAAAAATCGATTTTGGAGGCAGCATTGCGATTTAAAATCGTCATTCACAAGAATCGCGATTTGTAATTGAATCGATTCTTGTGAATGACGATTTTAAATTAAATTTGAATAAACTCTACCTGCAGCCGAGATGGAACAAAGGAGCAGATTGATGGGGACTAGTTCTAATCCTCTCAGTTCCTCAGTGAAGCTGCACACGGCCGACTGAAGCTCGCTGCCAGGGACTGAGGGGAAAACATAAAAGAGCAACTAGCAGACCAAAGAGATTACAGGCTAACTGTGTGTGTGTGTGTGTGTGTGTGTGTGTGTGTGTGTGTGTGTGTGTGTGTGTGTGTGTGTGTGTGTGTGTTTTGTATGAGTGGGTAGGAACGTGTGAGGGGAATCAGATACTGAAAATAAATGAGAAGCACAGCGAGGAGGAAAGTGAGATGTGTCAGCCCGAGTCTCCACAGGCTCTCTCTCTCTCTCTCTCTCTCCTCTTCCTCCTTCTTCCCACTGCTGCGACGTGGACCTCCCAGCGGCGTCACATTCTCTCTTCAAAACGCCAGAACATTCTTCTTCTCCCGGCTCTGATACGTGCTGAGGCAGGGGGAGCGGCGGGGGGGCAGGACAGTGGGGTGGGAGACCGGCAGGGTGGGTGTTCCTGCTGAGTTATTCTCAGGTGGTGATATCTGAAACACTTCAGGGTAATGAGGCCCTATAGAGTGAGTGTGTGTGTGTGTGTGTGTGTGTGTGTGTGTGTGTGTGTGTGTGTGTGTGTGTCTATTTGGTTGTGTGTGTGTGTGTGTGTGAGTGTGTGTGTGTGATTGGTGTAATAGTTTGAGTCACTGAAATCCTTCATGAGTCCTCAACCATCCACGTGATGCAATCCAACATATTGTGTTGTTTAATGTAAGGACACACAACAGAGGATTTGCGACTTATCATAAGTCGCCCATATTCACAAATCACAGATTGTCTCATAGGGCTTTAACATGGTGAGACATCCTCTGTCCTTAACCCTCAACAAGAGTCAGGACAAACAGGTAGAAATACGTAGAAACCTCAGAGAGACACATGTGAGGATCCGTCTCCCAGGACGGACACAAGTGCAATAGATGTCAAGTGTAGGAAAACATCATCGGGATTAAAGTTTTTTAGCAGCATTGATGAGGGTAAACATTTTGAAGGATAACTTCAATACTTTATGTCAAGCAGTCCTGCTGCAATCATAGTCTTTGGTCAGCAGCCAGCAAGATCATGATCCAGCATCAGGATGGGATCTACTATATGTAGATGTAGATGTAACCGGTTACAGCTCCTGGTGGCGCTGGGGTCTTGAAAAATATTAGAAGGGTCTTGGAAAAAGGTCTTGAAAAGTATTGAATTTAATCTCAGGATTGCTGCATATACCCTGTTATGAGAGGACACACCAGAAAAGCAAGGGTGTTGATGTGTTATTTAGGTGTTGAATCATCAATAATTTTCCCCTCGAAAAACACACAATACTTGACTAGTTTTAGTGGATTCTCTTTGGGTCGTAAAGACTGGAGGGAGCAAAAGAAATCATTTAAGAGAGAGAACAGACGATTTAAAGGAGCCGTTCTATCGCTGGAACGTTTCCCAGTAAGTTTGAACCTTAATTAAGTTCCAGGCTAATGTTTTTAACCCCGAAGAAGAAGTATCTTCCCACCGGGGGGGGGGGAGAGCACAGGAATCTCTGCAGCGCTAAAAGATGCCTGATCGTTCTAGAGCTTAAATACCAGATACATTTCACTTATCACTGAAAAGCTTGATGTGAAAGTTCCACAGTGTTTAGACCTCGGAGCCAAACGTGCACAGGGATTCTCAGGTCACAGCATCTTTAACTGGGAGCTAACGCAGCACTCACCTACTTAAAATCAATAATTCAGCTGTAGAACTTGGCTTCTGGGGGATTTACTGACCAACAGCTCGACAATACGTCTTTTTTTAAAAATTGTCCAGTAGCCTCGCACGACCTCTTATTCATCACAGTGCACGTACAGCACATACTCTAAGTTCCACCTTTAACTCTGTTTAAGGCGGAGCCCTTTAATCCAAAGCCACGGCCTCAGTGATGAAACGTCAGGTTGATCTATGAGGAGCTGCAGCGTCTGTATCGCTTTCGCCTGACTGGCTTTTTACATTAATTTTAACCATCAAAAGACAATTTCTACAGAAGAATTATTGATCTTCCCTCCGAGCCCCTGTTCATATTCATTTCTGCTGCCCCCCCGCCCGCCGCAGGATCGTCTCCGGCGTGAAGCAGCATTACTCAGCACATTTGTGGAAATAACATAGAAGAATGTTTTCCCGTGATAAATGTTGCTCTCAGCCACAAGGCCGGGGAGAAACTTAAATAGTCTCAATGCAGTTTTCCTTTTTTCGTTTGTCCTTCACTTATTTTTTGAAGGTTAGTTTTTAAAAAAAAAAATCCCACAGGAGTACGAGCCGTAATTCTGCCAACTTGTCGGCAGCCTGGCGAAAAATGAAGCATATTTAGAGGCTCGGCACGAATTCAGCACAGCTTTTTTATCGCAGCGATGAAAAACATACTGGACCATTTACACTAATTAAGTTGCCAGCTTCCTTCCTGTTTATCTTCCAGCCTCCAGCGCACATGAGACAAGAGAAGTCAAAACTCTGCACTGAAAAATTGCTTTTAATAGATTCTTTACTCCCTTATAGTTATGTTTTTATTTAATACGACCATGCAGAGTGTGGATTGCTGACTAGGATGCTCAGAATTCAAATATTGCACATTCATTTTCACTTTGAAAGCCGACACTGTACCAGGGAGCCGGGTTTCAGACCCACAGGACGTCTTGTTGGTTATTTCGCTGAAGAAAAGACAGGTCGGCTCCCTTTGAAATAGGCAGAAGCTTTCATGTAGGAAATGGGTATGACATGAGATATTTTCTCTTCTTCAGGAGAATTAAGTTATTTTCGTCGAAATGGCAGGAAGAGCTTTCGTTTCTCTTCAGGCGAATTACTGGCTCATATCTAAGTAAACTAACAATGGGGAATTCTCTGAAATACAGACTGGAATATGAGGCACAGAGTCCATTTGAACTAGAAAACATCAAGCCCATATATTTTTGCAGATAATCTTAGTGTTTAGCTTTGAACCTATTTCTTTAAATATAAAAAAAACAATATAATGGTTACGGCTATAATGATTTATCTAACAACGATAGAAGATAACAGCAGAACCAATATTTAGATTTTTCAAACCATCATATACCTTGTCAGATTATTTTGTACACATGTCATATTATAATTAATTTAATGTCCTATTGAATCCTCCCAGTGTCTAAACTATTCTCCGTGGACCGAACTATGTTGTCAACAGTCCCGGCTTGAGACTAAACTTTTAAATTGTCTACAAACGTCACATGAACAAACACATTAGCTGTTTTCTGTCAAACTCAGACACACCTCATGTTGAGCGCTGATGCTGAGGTGGGAGTTTCCTCGTGAAAACACGACAGCGACAACAATTGTAGAAGCATAAAGCAGCATTGTGTTGCACTGATGCCGTCAACTTATCAGATCTTACACAGCGGCAGGAGAATTTGATTTGGAAGAGAAATTCAGTTGAACGTGAGGCTTATTTCTTTCAGGACATTTTAAATACATGTGTCCCAGCTCACCCAGGGTTCCCACAGGGTTTCAATAGTCTAGAACAGGGGTCTTCAACGTTTTTCAGGCCAAGGCCCCCAAAATTGTGGAGAGATGGAGCAGGGACCCCCTACTATATATATTGTATAAATTTGTGTTTTATATTAAACTGGGCCTAAGGCCATGTATAAATATAGCTACTTTGTTATTGTGCATGCAATACTAAGCTATTCAAATATTTCACGGGTTCATATATTCATGTTTTTAATTTAAATGTGCAAGGTACAGGGTGGCCATGCCACTGCCATTTATAAACATACATCTTGCATACAACACTGAGCTATTAAAGTAATTCACAGATTCGTGTTTTTATTTTAAACATGTAGAAGATACAGTGAATCCTCAAGCCAGCTATGGATGTCACACACACTCCAGCATTAGTGAGATGTCGGACCCTGATGGGAAGCACACAACTTATCTAACCTTGGACTAATGGAGGTTGTCAGGCAGAAGTTAAAAAATAAAAAATTATAAAAAAATGTAAAAATTGTCTAATCAACCAAAGATTTCGCGACCCCCCTGCACTACCTCTGGGACCCCCTAGGGGTCGCGGACCCCCTGTTGAAGACCTCTGGTCTAGAACATTAAGATATCATGTATTAGGTCTTAAAAATATTTAGTGAAATGTTAATTCTGATATTTCCTTATGATATGGGTCTAAAATGTCTTTCATTATGATATTGAAATGGTCTTAAAGTCAAATGAAACTTGTTAAAACCCACAAAACCCTCCCTCTTGACATCATTTCTAACCAATCACTTCGAATACCTCCGTCCCTGCAGCCAATCCCAGCCAGCTCACAGCTCTCCCTCTATTCACTGTGGTCTGGGGAAGTTAAATTGACATTTGCTTGGCTTAGAGACATCATCAGCGGTTGCCGACCACGTTTACTTTACAGGCGTCTGGCTCAGCCGTCCATGAATCAGTGCTGCAGACCGAACAGCGCTCAGTGTAAAGTCTGCTGATTGAAGCAGATCTACCAAGTTATTATATCAGAGAGATGCAAGACAGTCATCTGTAAAAAGCTGTAAAACTGTAAATAATCTATACTGTTTTGTGCAGGTGTAGGAATATGTATATTTGTATATTTTAAATAACATGAATCATCTTCAGGCTGAGAACTGCATGTGTTATTTCCCTGTAGTTCCTCTTTTGGGTCATAACCTTTCTACAATCTTACAATATGTCATTTCCTTATTCCCAAACATGGAGAGAATATGTGCAGAAAAGCCCCAAATCCTGAAATTAATCTGCCGCTGATCTTCAGGCTGAGAGCGCGGCGCTACACGGCTTCTTGGCAAGAACACGGCAATCGCTCAGAGACCAGTAAGACCCTCCGTCTGCTTCTCTGCAGCTTGGATTCTGACAGGAAGATCCAGTCGAGGTGCTCATCCCCACCTTTAGCCTAATCAGAGAAACACGGAGGCGTGGCGCTGCCCACACGGGGAGCGTGGCAGAAATGTTTTCAGTGTGAAGCGCTGCCAATCTGTGATATGATGGCGAATGAGAGGGCGGCAACGGCTCATCTCAGGCCACAGCCGTCCAGACGCTCTCATCTTCCACCGTCTCATCTTCTGACCGTCCTCTGGGCACACACACACACACACACACACACACACACACACACACACACACACACACACACACACACACACACACACACATATCCATTGACTTCCATTTATATGCCTGACCATGACCACTTCATGCTTTACCCTATCCTTAAAGCTGGGGTTGGTTATCCTTGTAAATCTAACATGAGGAGGCTACACAAACCAATGCATCACACCTCCTCCCATTGGCCCTCTCGACAAAGCCACGCCCCCTTATGGACGTGCACTCCTTGACAACCGCTGGAAGACGACTTTCCTCGTGACTCGCTCGCTAACTTCTGTCTGTTGTCTCTGTTTCAGCGGCGGGTTGAGAGCTTCACCAACTTTTCTTGTTTTTATCAAACGTCTTTATTTATTGATGGATATCGGGACATGAGGAGTATTTCAACAATTGAGATTCAAAGGGTTTCAGAAACAAGTCAGCAACCCTTCCTTTAAAATAACCAAAATCCACATCTTAGTGTTTAGGAACATGATGTAAAGCTGTAACCAGAACAAGTAAATACACATATACATGTTTCCTGCAGGCACAACTGATGACAGAGGAGCTTAAACTACAATTTGTTTTACTTTGTGTTAATGTGGCTTTGCACTGCTGCATTTTGAAGGTAGTGGTAGAAACACACACACGCACACGCACACACACACACATATCCATTGACTTCCATTTATATGCCTAACCATGACCACTTCATACTTTACCCTATCCTTAAAGCTGGGGTTGGTTATCCTTGTAAATCTAACATGAGGAGGCTACACAAACCAATGCATCACACCTCCTCACATTGGCCTTCTCGACAAAGCCACGCCCCCTTATGGACGTGCACTGCCTGACAACCGCTGGAAGACGACTTTGCTCGTGACTCACTCGCTAACTTCTGTCTGTTGTCTCTGTTTCAGCGGCGGGTTGAGAGCTTCACCAGCTTTTCTTGTTTTTATCAAACGTCTTTATTTATTGATGGATATCGGGACATGAAGAGTATTTCAACAATTGAGATTCAAAGGGTTTCAGAAACAAGTCAGCAACCCTTCCTTTAAAATAACTAAAATCCACATCTTAGTGTTTAGGAACATGATGTAAAGCTGTAACCAGAACAAGTTAATACACATATACATGTTTCCTGCAGGCACAACTGATGACAGAGGAGCTTAAACTACAATTTGTTTTACTTTGTGTTAATGTGGCTTTGCACTGCAACATTTTGAAGGTAGTGGTAGAAACACACACACACACACTCACGCACACACACACACACAGATACTCCCAGCACGACATGGACAGATTAATCCTTCCTCCTCCTGCAGCCTCACACAGGAGCTTTTCCCGTTCTCATCTGTCTCCTCAGTGATTAAACCACACAGGGAGGAGTGGATGAAGGATTTTATTTTTTTATAACACCTGAGAATGGACATGAAAAAAGTGACACACGCACAAAAATCACACGTTATCCTTTAAGGTTTGAAATCACTGAGAAAATAAAGAAATTGGAAAAACATATTTTAAATGGATGGAGGTTTGTTTTCCTAGATTAAGCATCACAATCACACGGAACAGATTTCGTTCCCTTGAAGCCGGCAGGTCGTTAAAATGCTCGGCACGTGCCGCGTTCCGATATTAAAGGTGTTTTTTTTTAATCGAGCGCCCTGTGCTGCAGTTTGTTTTTGTGCGACAGGCTGAAGCTCTGCTGGGAGATTAGTGACCACAGGACAAACTGCCTGAGCTCATGTCCGTGTGTCTCCGGCAGAACCACAGAGACGATGACCAGAACGAGTCCTTCATTTACCAGCGATGTGATTCTTTTGCAGTCCGTCAAAACCCACATCTCAGCAGCCTCTGTGAGGGATTTAAGCTTTTACTACATCCAGTCTGTCCAGCTCGGGGTTTTGTGTGTTGTCTGTAACGCAACTACACACACTCCCTCTCCCTCACACACACATTCAGAAGTACATAATCAGATCAGTGTGTGTTGCTCGGAGCCGGTGGCTGACAGTGAGGTGGATGGATGGAGGGATCGATGATAAACTCTTCCCACTTCTTTAATCCTCCGTTCCCTCCTGTCCCGTTCAGACTCTGTTTCATCTGCAGCAGAGGAACAGGAAGAGAAAGTGGTATTTAGGAAAACTCTAAAAACTGGTAAATTCAAGATGCTATTGTCTCCACTCGTCTTTCTTTCCGGGGCAGTAATCCGACCTGACGAAGGTTGTCGGCTCCCTGCTGTGCGGTTGTGTACGTCAGGGTCACAGTTGTCGGATGTTGTCTTGGTCATCCAGCGCGTGCAGGGATTTTTTGTTGTTGTAGAATCAGGTGCATTTTATTTAGCTCCTCAAAGCGATGATGAGTCGTTTCTGCTACGACGAGCTCAGACTTTCGCTTCTCCAGCTGTAATTGAACTCTGAGTGGATTCAGGGTGATTGGTTTAGAAGAGCCAGCCGATCAGATAACAGGGGAACCGGAAGAAATCAAGTTGTCCGAGTGGAATTGTTTCTGGCCGTCGGCTCCACGCTTCATCTGTCTGCTGCTGTCTGTGTACTGGTATTTAAAACAGTTAGAACCAGTGGGTGTTTTAAAGGCCGGGAAGAGAAGGGAGGCCATCTTCTTTGTTGGTAGACTGATCAAAATGCTTCTTCTGCAAGAGTTTGTGAAACCAGGGAACTCCTGAACCCCCCCCCCTCTCCATCCTCTCCACCCAGTGAAGGAGCAGAGGGCTTGTTTAGTTGATTACATGTCAAGTCCTCGTCTTCCTCACTCATTGATCCTTCGTCTCACAAGTTAGAATCCGTGTCTCTGATCACGTCTGTAAAACATCAACTGATCCATGTCGCTGTCCAAGGTGCTGAAGTAGTATTTGTAATTCAGCCCTTTGCCTCAGTTTTGTCTCATTCTCCAACTTTTACACCATTAAAAACTCAATCCTGTATCTCTATATTGTAGCCTCTAAATTCTATAGAGTAGAGTCACCTTCATGATCAAAGTAGACGCGAGGCATATTCATAGAGAGGCCTGTCGTATGCCTATAATATTAATATACACTACATCATTCAGCAGTGCTGCAAAAGACGAGTGCAGCAGGGAATGAGAAAGAGAGAGAGAAGATAACTGGATAAAATGGAATGGTAGAATTAGAGATGTCACAGTTATACGGCAGCTCCGTCCTTAGGGAGGAGAGCACGGGTGAGTGTGTTGTTTGGTGGTGTGTGAGCAGGCGGGAGGAGGATACTCCCATCGGGACAGCCCCCGCTGTTACAAGAACATAACCAACTCCCTACTGGTTGAAACAGAAAGTGGTGTAACAGCAATATCTCTCTTACACACTAATGCATTATTCTCTCCATACTTACATAACCACATGTTCTCTCACGGTAAAGAGGATGTTTATTATATTGTCATTCGGTGAAGCCATGTTCAATCCCCGGCTTCCTGAGTGAATGTCTCTCCACTCTCTCACCCTTATATTACACTTTATTATATAATGGTCGCTATATTTCCTGCTTTGGAGATGAATGCTGGCATTGAACGTGGTGAGTAATGAGTTTTTAGAATCCAGTTTGGACTCGGTTCTTTGGGGAAAGTGGATTTGATGCACATCCAAAGGCTGAATGACGACTGTAAGAAAAGAAGTGGAGTTGATCGTTTTCTCACCGAACTCAATAGCAAATCCTCGGAAGGAGAGAGAGAGTGTGATGAACCCTTTCAGTCGGCCTTAATAAAACCTGGGCAAAGAGCTGCTGTCGAAAAGGCTGACACCGCCAAGACCTGTGGAAAGATGAGAAGAGACAGAGGAGAGGAAAGTAATCGACTCAGGGTCTCCTCAAAACAAATATATACACACACGTATACACTCACACAGCCAACAGCACCGAGGCTGCGTCCCAGGTGTATCATTGAGATCAGAAAGTTGAAGGAAAGTGCAAAAGGCTCAAGGAGCAGACCTTGTTTTTCTCTTATTTGACATCTCACTTTATCTCTCCTGCCACAGACGACTGGATTTACAGAAACAGAATTCATAATCATATAAAACACCGAAGCAGAGAGCAGCCGACCGGTCTCGTGCACAAAGACATTATCGCCGGCGGTTCTGACACGTGCACGAGTCGGAGCATCTGTCACAGTTACACCGGCTTTAATGCAAAATGAATAAAAGCCTCCATGTTGTCATTTATTTATCCATCAAACCATCAGATGTGAAACACGCACATTGTAACACTGGTACATCGTTTTACTACAAGATGAAGAGTGCAGCCATTTTAAATGAATTTCTCACTCTCTCTATTTGTGTGTGTGTGTGTGTGTGTGTGTGTGTGTGTGTGTGTGTGTGTGTGTGTGTGTGTGTGTGTTCAAGACGAGAGTGAACAACAAAATGCACTCAGAACTTTGCTAATGGCTCCAGATGGTGCTTATTATTCAATTAGAGACATCTCTGCTGTTTAGATTACGTAATACAGTAACAACACAGACACACACACACACACACACACACACAGGAACACACACAGGCCATGTGCCTTTACTGTACCGTACATGTGTATACGCAGCACTTGCCAGATGAACTGTTTACATATCAGCCTCAGTCTTGTTAGGGTTTGTGTTTAGTTTTATTTCCTCCACAGAAACAGTCGCTGAGGCTCAGATTCACATTTGTTGGTGAATTTTTACCTGTTTAGAACCGAAAGAGGATTTATCACCAAGGTTCAGACTTTCATATATGTTTCTATACTTAAATGTAAGTGTACATGCACCTCTCCACACCTCTGATCCTGTTTGTGGTTCGTGAAACAATCGAGAAGCAGAAATCTCAGTGAATCTGATACAGGCGTCAAAATTGAGCTGTTACAAGCGAAAAGTGAAAACCAGTGAAAACAGTTTAGTCTTTTAATTGTAACATTTGATGTTTGCTGCTGAAAACACGAGGCGCTGCTCGTGTCGCTGCCAAACACCGAGGGTGAGTAAAACGCCTGGCTTTGTTTTCCCCATCACAACAAATGTAATGTTTATGAGTCACATTGTAATTAGTTAAACAGGAGTTAGTGTTTGTTTGATATCGGTTCAATTTGATATTCTGCTTGATCTGTGATGGTTGTTTTATTTTGAATCTTTTATGTGAAGCGAGGTCAGGCAGGGTTTTGACTTTCAGTAAATTAGGGAAAATATTCACATGGACAAAGACCAACGAGTTTATAACCAACTTGAAATATTTGGCAGTTTTTTAAAAGCTATATAAGTTATTTGCATTAAAAGCTTTCCCAGCCAGCAGAGCAGAACATGTACAGTCTGCTTTTCACTTAACTCCATTTTGTTTTTCTGCCTCCATCAGTCGACAGGTTTGTTTTTTTACAGATTCCTTCATTTAAAAACCTGAAGCCGATGAGGTTTTATTTAGTTTGATAGTAAACGTGCTGATCCTCTGATTCAGATTTCTTAATCAAGCACAAACTTTGCGTGTTGCTCATCAGCTCGGCTCCGTCTCAACAGCACCACCACAGAACGTCCCATAATTAGTCTTCGGATTAAGGTGCACCTTACAGTTTAGCAGATCACAGCCACACATTATAATTAAAGTAATTACGCCTGCTTGCTCGCCCTCTCTCTCTCTCTCTCTCTGCTTCGTTAAATTCACTCCCAGTAAACGCATAATGTCGAGGCTTTGGAAATGAGACGCCACTTCGCCCCATGTGAACATTATTCAGTCTGGAAATATGAAAGTTTGGAAAGTGGAAGTTGATATGCAGCATATTGCAGAGATGAGAGTCAGAGAAGCAATATTAGATTTAATCTGTAAATGGCTGGTGTGTAATCTCCTCAGGAAAGATATTTTTAATGATAAAATCATAACAAAAAAATTGTAATACAAGAAAGTATCCATTTTTATACACTGTTAATGCATCATAAAAGGAGGATAGAGGAGAGAAAGGTGTAGGACTGTGACTTTAATCCAACAATCTGTTCATCTAATCTCCTTCAAATGTGGCATCTTTGTTACCAGGAAACCCAAAGAAGTGTTAATTATACATTATAATATATTTTGAATCCCGCTGTTATCCCTAAATTATCGTAATAAACATATAGTTAACACAACCAGAAGAAAAAAGATTGTTCTAGTCACTCAACAGTCAACTATTCTTCTATTTCTATTAATTGTTATAATCATTTTTTAGCCAAATTACCAAACATTCCCTAATTTAAATTTCTCAGATTATTTTTGTCTTATGTAACAGTAACTAAACTTACTAAGATTTGACCCATTCTACGAACAAATCAAGGGATTTCCAAACATCACTACAGACAGATTTTAAATTCTTCTGTAGTTTCTTCTGTAGTTCTCTTTTGATCTCAATAACACAACCTAGATAGACAAATTCATGTAGAAAGAAAGCGACTGATTGAAACTGGACTTCCTTTGTGCTGGTATCACCTCTGAGCACACACAGACACACATGATTCTACACAGAATAACACACACAGGAGGAGGCTAACAACTGGTTAATTGCATATGAACGGGCTTCAAGCAGCGTGTTAACTTCAATAACCTTGTCTGCTTCATGACACAAATGTGAAATATGTCAGCTGAGCAGATCGAGTGAGGAGCGACGCAACCAGATTGAGTCTCACGCTCAAAATTAGAAATTAAATTTCCAATTAGACGATGATTGAACGATAATGAGTGTATGAAGATAATGATAATTACCTTCCATTGTACCTCGGGAGGCTTTTACTCTCTCGTCTCACCACAGCGTTCAGGTGAGACTTCAGGGAGGAAAACACCAGGATGTTCAGAACATGGACAGATGGGTTTAATCAAGCTTTTACTTCTAGTGGATAGAAAGCTGATTCGATAGATCGGATCTTAACTTAAAGTTCAAATGTATCTGCTAGATCAATCATTACTTAGACATGGATGTATTAAGGGTTAAATATTCAGAGGAGAAAGAAGACCACAGGGCTGATTTCCCATCAACACAACAAAAGTTATGCAGCCGTGGTGATGAAGTTAATTGCTTGCCAAATCAGTGTTACACTAAACTGCCCCCTGCGACAGCGCCTGCTCAGAAAGGGTCCCGCCAGCGAAATGACACATCAATAGTAGTTGAGGCAATTAAGCGCCGCTCCCCCCCGTCGCCCTTCCTCCACACGGTTAATGATTCTATCCCCAAGTGTGAAGAAATCAGTGCAGTGCTACCAAAATACAGTCAGTCATGTCTGAGCCTTTGCTTTAGGTTCACCTGTGAGGAATTAAGGTAAAGATGATTCTGAATAATAACAGTTTTATAGGGTTTATTCTCTTTTAGGGTCCAGTATCGGAAACTGAATTGATCTTTAAGGAATATTTTTGCATTTGGGGAATTTCCCTTTGTTCTGTTTCCTGTGTGAGAGTCAGAGAAGTTGATCGATACCACTCTCAAAACTGTCAATGACATAAACTACTGGTTTGTCTGCTGCTGTGTCTTCATACAAAGGTTTCGGTGTGTTAAATATATTATATTTAGAATTTGATACACTCAGGGAACGCAGTACAATTAAAGATATATTATAAAAACTTCCATACTGCCTGATTCCCTTCCAATTATAAATGAGGTTCTTCTGGATATCAGAAACCAACAATCACCTCATTATTGATCACATGAATTATGTTGATGTCCTGATTTTAATCCTCTTTAATCTCAACTTCTCGTTTTGAGCTGTTGTGAACGAGAGCATAAAACACTGAAGCATCTTGATCGCAAAGTAAAATCCTGTGTTTTACGACCTAATTAAAAACGTATGACTCATCTCTTCTGTCAGACGACGTCACATCGCTGTTGTTGAAATGCTCTGCGGGGATTCGCTCTAATTAAACTTTTATTTTCATTATTTGGTGCAGTGTCGGTCGTTATTGTTGCCAAAAAAAGGTTTAGAGACGATTCAGGACGGTGTGTCAGGTGCTAACCTTTCTCGTGACGATTCCCTGAAGCTCGATATCCTTATAATTTGTGAATAAATCTGCCAGTGCAGTAAAAGACCAAGTCATGATTTTTTTTCTAATGGTGCAGAATCCTTTACTTTCTCCCAGAAACGAACCTCGAGAACACAAAGGTTTAGGATTCATGGATTTCTTTTCACGTTGTTTTCACTTTTCCAGACTGTATCCAAACAAAAATGGTAGAAAAGAAAATTACAAGAGTGAGAGAATATCTTTGCATCTCTTGGATGATATTTAGGTCATATACAGTAGTTGCTCTGTATGGATGGAGCATCATGAGGCAGCAGAAAGTACAGCAGGGGTTGAAAAGTCACATTTACAGCAAACAGAAGGAAGTTCCAGATTTCTCCAGTGTTTGACAGGAGAGTCATATTTCCCTGAACAGCGAGCAGAGGCTGGAAGTCTCAGCGAGTTCCTCAGCTGTGACTTTCTCCGCAGCTGACGGATGGAACTCGTGGCATTTGGCTGTCACCGTATCGATCCGCCTGGTGTCTCTGTCATTTATGCAAAACTCCTCCAAGGACACGCAGCGATCGACCGGAGGAGCCGAGGAAGCATCAGCGCCACCAGACTCTCTCTTTCTCTCTCTCTCTGTCTCACACCCCTCTCCCTCTCTCCCTTTCTTGCTTTCACACAGTCACACCTCAGACTAATGAACGCACACAAAGGCACACAAAGGCACACACTCGGACACACTCACCAGCAGCTTGTCATTGTGTTTAATAAAAGGAAGCTCAGGTTGCAGGCTCTGTTAATTACCTGCGCCAGACAGGTTCGGGTTTTTGCCCGTTAACTCTCGTAGTTAGCAGGATTATGCAAAAACTACTTGACGGATTACAATAAAACTCGGTGGAAGGATGAAGTATGGAACAGGGGAGAAGCCAGGAAATGTTGGTGCAGGTACAGATCAGGGGGTGGATCCAGGATTTGGGTTTTCACTTAAGCACCAATGATGAAAATCCTGTAGATCAAGGTGTCAGTGTGTGTCACTGGCTCTTCAATATATGTTTCATAATACTAGAACTATTCATTTCCTCCATATAGTTTTTATAGAATGAAACGACGGCTCACTTACACTTAAATGTGAAATCTGAGCGTTGACAGGCATCTCCAGGCGCCTTGGAAACAATATCAGTGTTTGTCATGTTGCCGCCTTCCAAGATCCAATATTGGTCGATGCCTCATGATGACAGTGATGGCAATATTCTCAGCCTTTGTCTCCCAGGCGAACACAAACACAGACACACACACACAGACACACACATTAACACAAAACTGTCTGTGCCTCCTTGTTTAGCAGGCACTGATTACACTGATGAGTTTGGACACGGGCGAGGAACTTGACAGTCTCTCCCGGTGTTTGTGTTCTTCAGGATATTTGTTATTTCATTGTGTGTGTGTGTGTGTGTGTCTGTGACAGCGTTATGATTATGGCCTCTCATCCGCAGAAGTGCTCCGATGACTCTTGTTGTGTGATGGAAGATTCTCAGCTCCTGTGACTGTTACGTCTGCTCCATTCACTTCCTAAGCTGATGAGAGACCGAGCCGGCTGAATGATTTATACTTGTTTTATTTTTGTTTTGGACAGAACTGGATTTTCCACACGCAGCTTTATTTGTCTCCAAGTGGTTTGTCTCTGATCTGATTCTCCTACGTGAAGAAACAGTCGACCACTTTGTTCCTGTCGCAAACGTTTCAACCACTAAAGTTTACTCCAGAGATTCATGGTCCCCAGAGGATCATACCAACTTTCCTGATTCTCCTTTGATGAATAATTCGATTTATGACCAAATACCTGCAGAATTAAGACGTGTCTTAGTTTCTCTTGTTGAGTTATGACAGAGATAATTCATTGTGGTTATCAGTGGAAACAGGGGTCTCTGAGTGATGGAAAAGCAACGCTCAGTCTTCATTTGGCTCAGACACCGAAGTCAGAGTCACGAGTCAGAGTGTGTGTGTTTTGTATTTATTTTTATTTATTTAAGTATAGTGTAAACTTTTGTTAACAGTTTGTATGTTATTCATAGTTTTAAGTTAAAAAGGGTTTTGTATTTATTTATATTTATAATCTACTTTAAACAGTTAATATATTTGGCAATAAAAAAAACCTTTCTTAGTCAAGTATCGTTTTGTGCACTTTTTTGAAAAAAGTATCGGTTCAGGCACCGTTTAGGAACAGGTATCGTTTTAAAAGTATCGGTTAGGAACCGGTATCGGATAAAAACCAAACGATACCCATCCCTACATGTCACACTACACACTTTCATGTCTCACGAAGACACGACAAGCCAGCTGCCCTTCTTCTTCCTCTCGTCCTCTTTCTCATTCTGCAGACAGACTTCGGTCCAGAGTAAACAAAGACTCTTTACCACCATCGCCCAGTTCAATGTGCTGAATTATTGACCGGGATTTTCAAAGAGGCAACGCATAGCTTTGTTTCTCACGGCAGGGAGGGAAGCATGGGTGGGGGGGGGGGTGGAAGGCGTCTCCTGGTTTTTTCATGTGGAAATTGTAAAACCCGTTTCTTCCTCCTGACTCGGCCTGTGAGCAGAGGATCACTGCTCTGTCAGATTATCGCTCTCTGGATGGCTGCATGTATTTTTGGGACAGATTTAAAGGTCAATCTCATGCACAATAGTTTGCTCGTGTTATTTTTATCCGCAGACGAACACGACATCGAGCGATTTCTAATTCACGACGTATCACTGATGCTTCTCAGCTCATACACTGAGCCTCGAACCGGGGGGGGGGGTTGCTACAGAATTTACTGTACACAGCAATTTGCATTTGAACTGATTAAAATTGTATAATGCAGTAAATGATTAATGTGAACTGGATTATTCGACAACATTTACACATTAATCCACATTGATGTATATTTCTTTATGAAGAGGTGGATGAATCATCTCCTCTTCCTCCCACCATCCAGAAATGAAGCCAGAATCTTCCGGAATCGAACGTTCTCCGTTACAAAACACATCAATATCCGCTTTACAGTCATTTTACAGTTCTGTCATGTTTTCCTCTTCACTTCACTTCTGTCCACTACTGTCCACCCGTGTGTCCTCCTGTGAGATCAGTCTGACCGGCCCGTGTTTCCTCTTCCTCTCTCGCAGGTTATCTATGCTCTGAACACGAAAAACGACGAACACGAGGCGGCCATCGCCACCTTGAAGGAGGCGCACGAGGAGGAGGTGCAGCAGATCCTCTCGGAGACCAGAGAGAAGATACTGCAGGTTCTTACTTTGCATTTTAATTTGTTATCACCAAGAGCTGTCACACAAACAACTTGACTTGAGGACATTTCAATAAGGAGAAAAGGGAGTTTTTATGGGTGTGAATGAATATTAATTCAAATAAGTAATGTAATAAATTGCGGCTTCCTGGAGTAGAAAAAGTAAATTACTGATGAAATGACAACTTGTGAGTTATAAATATCTTTTTCTGGTTTAATTAATGCAGTGCAGCAAAGACTTTGTACTTTTTCACATGAGTATCAGGGAGTTTTGATTTAAAGAAGACAGGATTTTAAATGGATTGAGATATGACATGGTTCATAAATCCTTCATACACAGACCTGACACATGCTCAGCTTCTATAGGTGCACGACCATCTCATAGCAGCCGATGTGCTGGAGAGCCAGGGAGCTGAGATCACATTTACCAACTCATTAATATTAAAACAGCTGAATATTTATAATTCAGGTGTACATGCCATCACTCCTAATGAGGATGACTTGCTTCCTTGATGGCAGTGAGACTAATCTAGAAGCTGAGCATCGAACATCAACGTCAGGCAGGAGAATAAAAACTCTTCTGATTCCAGTCAGACGGAGGCTTTTAGCAGCCGGAGGGTTTTTCATTCCAGAAAAACAGCCAATATGGACACTGGTCTCTTTCTTTTAGCCTTTCAACACAAAGTGAAGTGAATATATTTAGTTGTGACTGAGATTGAATAGGTAGCCGTGTGAAAATGGCTTTTGTCAAAGGCCTTTTCAGACGAGGAACATTGTTTTTGCCTTTGTGGAAATTCTGGAAAGTCGTTTTCACCTTTTCGCTGGACTCTGAGACCAAAGAAGCTCAGATCACAACTCTCACTCACCACTATATTATATCCTCATGATTAATGCACATTTAGTCATAGATGCAGGTGACTTGTTTGACAAGTGTCTAACTGGTTCCTACTCGTCTGTTGCAGTACAAGAGTAAGATCAGCGATGAGATGGACCTGAAGAAGCGGATCCAGTCTCTGGAGGAGTCCATGGAGCTCCACGAGAGGATGAAGAGACAGGCGCTGGCCGAGTTCGAGAGCTACCGCCAGAGGGTGGAGGACATGCAGCTGTGCACCGAGGCGCAGGTAGACGGAGGAATGGTGTTTCTGTGTGTGTCTCTGTGTGTGTCTGTGTGTGTCTGTGTGTGTCTGCAGGACGCTGCAGTCACAGTTGCAGCCAATCAGACGCTAATGTCTGTTTTTCTGGGTCCTGCTGCGAGGCCGGAGAGCCGCTCTCTGTCTGCAGCGCCTTTGTCTTCTGGTCTGAACGCTGCTGTCGTTGTGTTGCAGTGGAAGTGAGATAATGCACAGCTTCTCTCAGCTTGTATCTGGGTCAAATCAGCACAATCACAAGGATGACAGATCGTCCTGTGTGTGAACTGATCAGGGATCAGAGGAACAGCAGCTTGCTGCGTCGTCTGTGTGATACAATCCCAGTTGGTGTTTTTCTTTTTGGTTTTGCTCCCTGTTGCTTTACGTTAATGAATCCGAGGGAACATATGATGTTTTCAGAGTTATTCATCACAGTGGGTTGAACTGGTGAGAAGCTATTTCCAGATTGTTCAGTGACGCAGTTTCAGCTGGGAGAAATAAACATACCCCCCCCACGTCTTAAAGAGACAGATGCTGGCAGATGATTTGTCCAACAATACATACGTCTGATTATCAGTTATAATAAGTTTGGTAATTTGATGCTAAAACAAGTTGGCAGCTGAGACTCGTGATTGGTTGAGCACACGTAGCAACGGGAAACGTGCAAGGTGGCGACGTTCGAATCCAGGATATTTTACTTTACTATTTTACGTTTTATTCACAGATGAACTTTGTGTACTAAGGCAGTCTGTGTGTGTCTGTCAGTGTGTTGGAGGAGTATCTGTAGCGCTCTTCAGCTCCTGGTGTATTAGCTTGATAACTCACGTACAGTATTCAAGTCAGACAGTCTGGACTGTGTGACCTTTACTTTGTGAGTGTGTGTTTGAATGGAGGAGAGTTTCAAATCGATACAGCAGCTGACAGGTATTAGACGGACGGGTGTCGTTATACAGGTTTATTTATACACAGAGAGGGAAGAGGATGTGATTCTGAGTGACACACAAACCTCATCAGTTTAAATTCAACGTGAGCAAACTGCTTTAGAGCTTCAGGTTACACAAAATTCAAATTCTTATTTTTCTATCTGCTGCTGTGGTCAAATTAAAACGTTTCAGGCAGTTCGGCCAAATTAAATAATAAATTGTTTCAAATCTGCTCCTTACACATGATTATTATTTGCTGCACCGACTTCCACACATTCAGAAACCATCCGGTTCATTGTCAATACTGTTCATCGTGTGGTGCCTGATTGACACTGACAGGCTGCATCAGGGATCCTCCAGTCATATCCGCACATCGAGTGGCAGCTTACTCACAAACGGTTGGTTTCTGTTTAGTTTGCTTGCTGGTTTTCCGTGCTAAATTAGAGCCGACAGGTCGGAAGCCAGAAGGTCAAATTCCCCCTGAGCCAGAACATCACCACCTGGCCTGAAGCTTTTAAAAAGTTTACCCACAGTGTAAAGAAGCCCCTCAAATCCATAAATCAATCCCCCTGTTAGCCCAGGCCTTTACTCTCCGTCTCCTCCGGCAGCACACGCAGCGGGTGGTGTCCATGTCCAGGGAGGTGGAGGAGATGCGGCGGTCCTTCGAGGAGAAGCTGCGCACCTTCAGCCAGGCCCAGGCGCAGTTCGAGCAGGAGAAGAAGGTGGCGCTGGAGGAGCTGAAGGGCCAGCACAGGCAGGAGATCCAGGAGCTGCTGATCAACCACCAGAGCCACAACGCCAACTACAGCAAAGACCAGGAGAAACTGGGCCAGCTGCACAAGGCTGAGGTAACTGCTGCGAAGGTAGAGAAGCTCCCGATGAACACGGCATCGAGCTGCGTCACAACACGGAGACTAGAAGACAGTGACACGACTGATTTCCCATTAATTACCTGGATTGGGACAACCCACCATATTAATTTTTTCCTGCCACAGTTTCAGATTGAACCCCCAAAACGGTTCACACTTCTCAAAACAACAAATTTGTTAATTTGGTTTTTCTTCTGTTGCTGCCTTGTGTAGCTGTGAGCTGCACGATCTGCCTCATGCTTGCTCGTGCTCCATAAAGTTATTACCGTCCATGCAGACAGTCAGTCCTCTGCTGCTGCTACTGCATCTCTAGAGCAGGTGGAACTTTCTATATACAGGCACTGCCATTGTTATCTCATGTATCTCTATTATCTCTCTTAACAAAACCTCCGAGTCTGTACCGACTGTTTGAAGATGTCCTTCCTGATTTGTTGCAGGTGGACTCTTTGGCGGAGCGGGTGGAGGAGCTCAAACAAGACAAGAAGAGGCTGGTGGAGGAGTACGAGGCCAAACTCAGCAAGGTACTGCACCCACAGTACTACATTACATTTAAACACAGATGGAAGTTAATGAAAGCATGATGAGGAGATGGTTATGCACATAATTGGACGATCGGCTTCATGCAACATCATGTACATATACTGTATCTTCTGAGGACAGCAAAACCTGGATGATGGAATAATGAGATGCATTTTTGTCCTGAAGCAAATGTAAATATATATTTTATCCGTTTAGATTCTTGTATTTATTGAGGGAAACCTTGTGACTGCGTTCTTAGTCCAGGCAAAGTAGCGTTTTACGACCGACTAATTGTAAAATAATTTTTTTTCAGCATAGATCATTTCTATGAGGTGTCCAGAACAACATACTAAAAGTCCTAAGAAATCCTAGTTGAGGAAATATGTTTAATTCTCATCAATGTGTGCCAATAAGGCAACAATACACCCCAAAAAGACTATTTTTTTCCTTTACTCCTATCAAAATAAAACTTTACACAATGAAAGTAACCATGAAACGTAACATTTTTTGTATTACAAGTTTCTTTGAAAATGAATTTGAATATGCAAATGAGCTATACACTAATCGAATATGCCCCAAATACACCCAAATAGGCTTAATTTTTTCCTTTACTCCTACCACAATAAAAGTAATAAAAAAATAGTAAAAGTATTTATGAAAAGTAACTTTTTTGTATTACAAGTTTCTTTTGAAATGAATTTGACAAGCACATGAGCTCCACACTTATTGAATATGTCCTAATTTGCATAGGCAGAAACACCATTCATATGTATGACAAATACATACATAAATTCATTTTCAAAGAAACTTGTAATACAAAAAATGTTACGTTTCATGGCTACTTTCATTGTGTAAAGTTTTATTTTGATAGGAGTAAAGGAAAAAAATAGTCTTTTTGGGGTGTATTGTTGCCGGGCCTTATATGCACACATTGATGAGAATTAAACATATTTCATTGATGAGAATTAAACAAAAGTCTTAAGGATTTCTTAAGACTTTTTGTATGTTGTTCTGGACACCTCATAGAAATAATCTATGCTGAAAAAAATTATTTTACAATTACCTCTATTTTTGGCTCCAAAATGGGTTACTTTGCCTGGACTATCTAGTGGAATTCGTTCCAGCACAGTAGCATTAATAGGAAGTGGACGAGCTCTTGTGAGCTTAACTGAACGTCCTTTAAAAAAGACTCCATTCACTGACACTCTTATGACGACCTTGATGAAAGTGAAGGTCGTGAGTGTCACGTTGTATATACGACATCTCAAAGCTGTTCAGCCGCCTCACTCACACACAGTGCTGGAGACACACTGTGTTTTATATCCTCCATCAAGCTGTGTGGACGTGTTCTCCTCAGTGACGGATGGTTTCTCACCCGTGTGTCTGTCCCCAGGCTCAGGCCTTCTACGAGCGCGAGCTGGAAGCCATGAAGAGAACGCAGCAGCTGACTGCCGACAACCTGTTGGCATGGAAACGCACCGAGTCCGAGCTGCGGCGGGAGTTCCAGAGTCAGGAGGCGGCTCTTCAGAAGACGCTCGGCAAGCTGCGGGCCGAGCTGGTCCGGGTGACGGACGAGGCCCGGGAAAACCGGGACAAGTCCCACAAGCTCCACTCGTCCCTCAACACGGCCGAGAGCAGCGTCAAGGTGAGCGGGAACCAATCAGATGATTCCACTCATCACAGCTTCCTGTTGTCACAGAACTCTGAAGGACAGCAACAGTCTGAAGAGTGACTGGACTTATACTAAAACAGGTTTTATGGACAGGCTACAAATCTGACCTTTGGAGCAGATGATGAAATGAAGGTCAAAAACACACAAAACTAAAGGTATTTTATTAATTTTCAATACTTTTAAATCAGGCTATATGTATTTTTTCAAAAAAAACATATAGCCTGATGATGGCCTCAATGATGGTTTTTATCAAACTTATGACAGAGAAATTTGATTGAGGCTTTATAATTTAGACTATAACCATTGACTTAACTGTAAATAACTAAATACAAATAAAATACAATGTATTTATTGGCTTAATGAAAATGACGGTTAACAAATACAACCAGATATGTTGAACATGAATTGAAGAAGATAAACAAATACTTTTTAATGTGAAATGGAAACATAAATGAATATATTCTGCATAGTTTACTCCATAAAATAAAAGTGTACATGTCGGCAAACAGAAAAAAACACTGCAAATATTCTGTTAAATAAATCGGTCGAGCTTAATTTGAGTTATAATTATAATTTGATTAGCTACAGATATTCTGTTGAGGTCATAGTGATCTTAGGAACTACAACTGAACCCTTTTAGAAATTACCCAGAAAACAACTGGAGATTTACTCTGCCACCTTCAGAAAAACATCATTATTTAGACGGAGTCTTTTATTAAGGTTGTTCACACAGAAAGAAAAGGAAATGTTTGCCCTGTGTTGTTTGCACAAAGAAACTGAGACGAGAAGAAAAGACTGGAAGGAAAAATAAGAAAGTCCCGAGTCCATTGATTCCCTTTAACATCTGTTGCTTTTCACTCAGAGAATATGAGGTGTTTGTCTGTTTGTGACTCTTTCATGGGGTCGTCTTACTTTTGTTATATATTATTTATAGCTATCAGACAATTAATAATCTATTGAGGTTGTTTACATTAGGAAGGAGCAACTAGAATGTCAAACACTCAGAGACTTCAGTCCCCTGAATGTGAGAATGGACAAATGGACCGGGGTGAAAACATACCCTCCTTTTGACTAATGTCTTGGTTAAGATAATCACAATAACAATAATTACAGAAAAAAATAATAAGAACATTTATTTAGCACTTTTCAAAACAAAGCTAGAAATTGCTTTACAAAACAAAAGCAATTAAAAACTGTTTTATTATTAAACAATCATTACAAGATTGCCTTAGGTAGAAAAATCTGTTAATAGGTGACTCAACAAAAACGTGGTTCATACCTTGTGCCCAGTAAAAGCAAAATTATAAAGGTATTGTTCCATAGAGTCTAACTCTAACACAAGGAGGCTGATAAATGTTTTTATTAACAATATCTTAAAATCAATTCTGCCAAGAGTTCAGCTCTCTGGAAGTAACGTGCAATGGTGTGATGGCAAAAATAGCATTTCTGTTGGTTTTTAAATCCCTTGTACTGGTTTTGATATTGTCTGAGTTGTGTAGTGTCTGTGAAGTAGAATGAGTTGTGAAGTGTCTGTGGAGTAGAATGAGTTGTGTAGTGTCTTTGGAGTAGAATGAGTTGTGTAGTGTCTGTGGAGTAGAATGAGTTGTGTAGTGTCTGTGGAGTAGAATGAGTTGTGTAGTGTCTGTGGAGTAGAATGAGTTGTGTAGTGTCTTTGGAGTAGAATGAGTTTTTGTAGGGTCTTTGGAGTAGAATGAGTTGTGTAGGGTCTTTGGAGTAGAATGAGTTGTGTAGTGTCTTTGGAGTGGAATGAGTTGTGTAGTGTCTTTGGAGTAGAATGAGTAGTGTACTGTCTGTGGAGTAGAATGAGTTGTGTAGTGTCTGTGGAGTGGAATGTGTTGTGTAGTGTCTGTGGAGTAGAATGAGTTGTGTAGGGTCTTTGGAGTAAAATGAGTTGTGTAGTGTCTGTGGAGTAGAATAAGTTGTGTAGTGTCTGTGGAGTAGAATGAGTTGTGTAGTGTCTTTGGAGTAGAATGAGTTGTGTAGTGTCTGTGGAGTAGAATGAGTTGTGTAGTGTCTGTGGAGTAGAATGAGTTGTGTAGTGTCTGTGGAGTAGAATGAGTTGTGTAGTGTCTTTGGAGTAGAATGAGTTTTTGTAGGGTCTTTGGAGTAGAATGAGTTGTGTAGGGTCTTTGGAGTAGAATGAGTTGTGTAGTGTCTTTGGAGTGGAATGAGTTGTGTAGTGTCTTTGGAGTAGAATGAGTAGTGTACTGTCTGTGGAGTAGAATGAGTTGTGTAGTGTCTGTGGAGTGGAATGTGTTGTGTAGTGTCTGTGGAGTAGAATGAGTTGTGTAGGGTCTTTGGAGTAAAATGAGTTGTGTAGTGTCTGTGGAGTAGAATAAGTTGTGTAGTGTCTGTGGAGTAGAATGAGTTGTGTAGTGTCTGTGGAGTAGAATGAGTTGTGTAGTGTCTGTGGAGAAGAATGAGTTGTGTAGTGTCTGTGGAGTAGAATGAATTGTGTAGGGTCTTTGGAGAAGAATGAGTTGTGTAGTGTCTTTAGAGAAGTATGAGTTGTGTAGTGTCTTTGGAGTAGAATGAGTTGTGTATTGTCTGTGGAGTAGATAGAGTTGTGTAGTGTCTTTGGAGTAGAATGACTTGCCTAGTGTCTTTGGAGTAGAATGAGTTGTGTAGGGTCTTTGGAGTAGAATGAGTTGTGTAGTGTCTGTGGAGTGGAATGAGTTGTGTAGTGTCTGTGGAGAAGAATCACTTGTTCTCTGGGGGAACTGGTGAAGTAGGTCTGTTCTGTTGTTGTGATACGAGCTGAGGTTTGTTTGCAGTGATTTCACTGAAGATGAGAAGGGGTGTGTGTGTGTGTGTGTGTGTGTGTGTGTGTGTGTGTGTGTGTGTGTGTGTGTGTGTGTGTGTGTGTGTGTGTGTGTGTGTGTGTGTGTGTGTGTGTGTGTCCCCTTGGTGGTGAGATGGAGGTCAGCGGTGGTCGTGATGCGCCTGGAGTTTCGTAATCATTTCTTTAGTTATAGGAGCAATTAACTGTAACCCAGATAAAGAAGAGGAGCTTGAAACCAGCTTCACTCGACAGCTCCTCCAGATCCTCTCATCTGACGCAAGACGTGAGACCAGATATCAGAGATCAACAATCTGATCTGTGACCGGTTTCATCTTTCCGTGGGCTGATGTGTTATATTGTTGCCGAGGTAATATCACAATAATCTCTTAATAACAGCCTCAGAACAGCCATGAACATAATCTCATAAAACCTTCAACTCCTGCTGAGAGTTTAATTGATGAGAGAGACTAGATTTTCATTTCCACCTCAACGATCCCACAGCTGAAGCTTTCATGTTTTTAGTTTTCTCACCACACAACACACCTCACGTCTTTGTTTTCCACACAATCCTTTGCTGTGTGATGTCTTTAGACTTTGCACTGAATTTTTCTTTTCATTCAGGTTAAATTAAAACATGGCACCGAATTGAAAACGTTCCCTTGTCCCAGGGGTCGTAATTACTGTGCTCGCACTCTTCATGAGGAGAAGAAGTGACGTCACATGTGAACTGAGCCCCAGTGTGGCTGGTGTCAAGCTTCCTGCTTCAGTGTTCTCCGTCACGCTGCTTCAGCTCAGGAGCTACACACAATCAAACAATACTTTAATGATCCACTAAGGGAAATAGCTCTGTTGCATTTGCAGAGGATTAGAAAGAAAGAAAGTTGGAAAAGCAACAACAAGTACAAGTACATCAAAGAAAAAATGTGGAATATGGCCAAAATGGCCACTAAATGCAAAATAGCAGGCTTCCTGTTGTGTTTTTCCAATTGCACCTAGAGACGTTTTTTGTTTGTCTGGTCATGATACACCTGTGTATCGATTTTTGTGAAGATCGGTCAATATGAACACGTTCCAGGGGTCTCGGGGGGCACCGTTGAGCCATTTCGCAATGCCCATTGAAAATTCCTTCAGAATACGTAAATTTTCACCACTTTCTAACTTTCTGCAAATTTTGGTAAGAAGTTGAGCATGGTAAAGCCCTGAAAAAGCCAATTCATTTGCGTGAATAAGAAGAAGAATAAATAATCCTTACAATAACAATAGGGTCCTCCCTGACCTTTGAAGTCAGTGCTCGAGCCCTAACAAGGGCAACAAGAGGCTGAACACACGTCAGCGCACGATCACGAGAACTCAGCAAATCTTTACCTCAAGTAAATCATTGAGTGGATTGACTGAGACGAATATAACAACGTCTGAATGTTCTGAAGTTTCTGTAGAAATATGAAAAAGCTCGAGTGAAGTGATGTTGAGTCTTTGGACCGAATCCTTCACTCGCAGGTAAAAAGCTTTTAGTGAGATAAAACAATAAATCACTGCTTTCAGCGACTTTTATATTTAAATGGCAATGAAGGATCCAGCCAGGTCCAATCAGAGTGACTGACAGAAGTGTGTGTGTGTCTGTGTGTGTTTAAATCTGATTACAGCTGAATCAGAGGTAATGACAAAATGTCTCCAACAATAGAAATCTTCTTTTAGCTCAGATAAATCAGAAGAGATACAGTTAATTAAGGTATTTTTAATCCTCCTCAAAAAAGCTACTGACCCTGTTTGGGAAATGAAAGAATTAAATATGTGACTGGTTTTAAAAGAGTAACATCATCTTCAAATGGAACAAAGGAGATCAACTCTTTTACCTCTAGCATCGTTCTAACCTCAACCCTCAACCCTAAAGAACTCCACCAGGTTGTTCCTCATTCTTCAAAATTCAATCCTCCATGCGTTGACATCCACGACCGAAGCTCCGCCCCCCGACCTGGAGCCACTCTTAACGGAAACATGTCTCTGGAAGCTCTCCTCAAAACGATCAATCTCTGTATGGATCTCTTATCTGAACCTGGAGGTCCCAACGTGCAGCTCCCTGCCCCGGGCTCATCAGGGATATTAGCATACGCACACACACACACACAAAAAAACACACACATACACACACACACACACTATAGGGTTAATTTGTGTGGTTATTATCATGCATAGATTTCATTGTCTTAATTAAGTTTTAGGCAGAACGTTTGATGGGATAGAAAGATGTTGGTGTGTGTGTGTGTGTTTGTGTGTGTTTGTGTGTGTGTGTGTGTGTCTGTGTGTGCGTGTGCGTGTGCATGTGTGGGTGTGTGCGTGTGCATGGGCCAAATCCCTCCCTGAAGTCTAGTTTGGATTAATTGAGCAGAAATCAGTATTTACATACATGAGCATCATTATTGGTAATATGCGGCCAGCGGCTCTCACATTAAACTTCTCACAACTTGTCAACACTGCATATTTCATCAGTATCTTATATAATAATTCACCATGTTTCCTACATTCTAGAAGTTGTTTGTTTTTATTTACACGTCCTTTTACTTTAACCTTTTCTCTTGTATATTTATTCTACTTCTTTTCAACTGTCACTGTTTCCTAATCTCTTTAAATATGGCTGTGTTGCATGTTTTTATTTACACGTCCAGACGCCGTAGAACAACAGTATCTCCAATTTAGACTCATATTTTTGGCCGAATCCAAAATATATCTCCAAAATAAGATTCAGTTTGTGGTCTCCACTAACTGCTGAGGGGAGATGTCTGGCTTCTTAGCTGCTAAGAGCTCCACTGTCTGACCACCAGTGATTCTCCGGCTGTGTGTGTGTCTGCTGTCTGCTGCCTGGCTGCAGGTTCGGCTCAGGCTCCTCCTCCTGAGAACTGACGCCTGCTGGGGCCGAACACAATGCTATGAAAGCTGTAAAATTATGGAGCGTAGAGCGGAAAACAATGAGGCGTGGGGCAGCTTCAGGAGATCAGCCTCTCTCACATTGTCACATTGTTTTCACATCAGCCATTGTTCCTTCAGATGTATTGATTAAAGCACACTAGCAGTTTAAGAGCGGCTACGGCTCATTTGGTTCAGACGCACCAGGGCTACTTATATGTTGATTGACATTGACATTATGGTTTATTAAATTATAAGTAGTTCCCTTTTCCTCATGTGTCTTCCACGTGTTCACAAACCTTTCTCTGCTCTCTGTCCTGGTGTGATTCCTCTGCAGGACCTAACCAGGCAGCTGGATGAGGTGACCCAGAACTCGGAGATTGTGGAAATCCGTCAGAAGGAAGCCGAGTGCGAACTGGAGGCAGCCAGAGACCGAGTTCAGCAGCAAGCCACCGAGATCCTGCTCAAAGCCAGTAAGACTCAAACCTATTCTCTGCTCAAAATGCAAACGAGTGCTTGTACGCGTGTTTTCCCCTGAGGACACGTCCTGGGTTTGTCGTGCAAACACGTCGAGCAGCTTCCCAGGCATCGTGGCCTGTGACACTTTAGAGGTATATCCACGCTCATGGTATCCCCAGTCCCCGAGAGGCAGAGGCAGCATCGTCTCACATCAATTATG
Organism: Limanda limanda; assembly: GCF_963576545.1. Lineage (NCBI taxonomy): Eukaryota > Metazoa > Chordata > Actinopteri > Pleuronectiformes > Pleuronectidae > Limanda > Limanda limanda. Next base: position 3,131,124 of record NC_083653.1, on the reverse strand, counting down.
CCTAGTTTAAGGTTCGTGTGTTTGCATGTTAGGATGTGATGTAATATCTCCTGATGTCTCTCCGTCGGTACTTTACTCAACAATATCGCTTAAGCATTACTGTCGGAAAATGTGTGAGCGATAGCAGCGACCGAGCGCAGAATTATGTTCGGCCCATTAGCTCCTATGAGCTCGTCACGCCCCTCGAGAAGGTTTCATCAGTTTCCTCCGCAGCTGTTTGCATGTGAGAGACAAATAACATCCAGCTGGTGACGGAAGCTACGACACCGATCACGCATGCTTATTTATTACTACTTAAAAGGGAGGTAGACTGTATTAAAGGAGACATATTATGAAAATTCCACTTTTGTAGTTTTTCTACACGTTAATATGGGTATCTGGCATGTCTACAGTCCCCAAAACTCTGGGAAAAAACAACTCCCGCGATTTGTTATGGTTCCTCTATATCAGAAACGATACGCTTGAGTGCGTCCAATGGGATTACGACCAATATGTACCTCATTGTCGAACCATGCCCATGTCACTCAAAACAGGTCAATCTGAGGAGGGCTGTTTTAGACAGGGTAAAAAGGTGCTGTTTTAAATGATCCTTGTGGTATTTTGACCAAATTATGTTTCAGACATTTCATGGGCATAATATGTCTCCTTTAAAGGGAAGTTACAGTGTGGATTGTATTTTTGTATTTTCACACATCTCCTCTTTATGTCTTATCTAAATCGCGTATTTATTGTTGATCAAGTGGGTTGCAGCTCTCTGACATTTATTACTACTTAAAAGGGAGGTAGACTGTATTAAAGGAGACATATTATGAAAATTCCACTTTTGTAGTGCTTCTACACAATAATATGGGTATCTGGCATGTCTGAAGTCCCCAAAACTCTGGGAAAAAACAACTCCCGCGATTTGTTATGGTTCCTCTATATCAGAAACGATACGCTTGAGTGCGTCCAATGGGATTACGACCGATAAGTACGTCATTGTCGAACCATGCCCATGTCACTCAAAACAGGTCAATCTGAGGAGGGCTGTTTTAGACAGGGTAAAAAGGTGCTGTTTTAAATGATCCTTGTGGTATTTTGACCAAATTATGTTTCAGACATTTCATTAAGACCCCAAGGAACCATATCAACTGTGGTAAAATGGGCATAATATGTCTCCTTTAAAGGGAAGTTACAGTGTGGATTGTATTTTTGTATTTTCACACATCTCCTCTTTATGTCTTATCTAAATCGAGTATTTATTGTTGATCAAGTGGGTTGCAGCTCTCTGACAGGAAGACAAAAACCAATGTGGATCAGCACACGCCTACTGGATGAACCCAGATCCAGCAGATGTCTCCTCTTCACTGTTTGCATCCCTGTCACGTCTCCCGTCATAGGTCAGATCAGCAGCCTGCAGGCCAGCCAGATGACTCAGGAGGCGGCCATCAGGGACCTGGACAACGAGCGCAGCCGGCTGAAGGACAAGGTGCTGAGGATCGAGGAGGAGAGGGAGGCGCTGCAGAGCCAGAGCCAGGCGCTGGACGACCGACAGAAACAGCAGATCCAGTCCCTGGAGAAGGTTCGTGTTTAATATTCACATCAGGCTGGAGTTATGTGCCGTGAATAGCCAATAACTCATTAAGAAGCCGGGACTTAACTTTTCTGTGTGCTCTGCTCCCGACCCGCTCAACGGTCACAAGAAACAAAAACTTGTGAGAAATTCGTCCTTGCATGAAAAAAGAAAAACTTCAGAGGAACTTCAGCAGTAATTAGGATGCAGGTTCAAGAGAGAGATATTAACGTCAGTCCTGTTTTATTATTTCAGAGACGTCTGTGTTCTTTGTCCTTCCTGAGTGTAGAATCACTTTTGTCATCAGTCACTGCCGTCCCCACTTCCTCACCTCAAACTCCACAGTTCAGCTTTTTGCAGCGAGAAGCCCGGAAGCAAACAACCATTAGTTTGGGCTCTGAAGCTGTAATCCCACTTACTTGCCCAAAAGCTGAGAGGAGAAGCGATTTATTTCTTCGGTTCTATTTGGTTTTCTATTTATTTTCCTCGGGCAACCCTGAGTCTTTCTGTGACTTTACAGAGCCGCTAATCCTCCGGTGTTCTAGTGTGAGGATTTGCCCAAAGCCGGTCTGATCTAAAAGACTATTTGACATGAATTGTTGATATAATTCAGGTGTTTTTGTTTTCATAAAGAACACAGATATTTTGACGTGGGTATATGATCAGTCTGTCTCTCTTTACATAGACTAAACCGAGATTAAGAGGGTTTTCTCACTGAGAGTCTGAACCAGGCTTCATGTCTTTGTTCCATTGTTCCATTGTTGATCTGGATAGTTTTGGTTTCACGTTTTAATTTAGGGACCAAAGAATGTTGTCTTACTTAGTACGTCCTGACGTATGTGGGCGGAGTCAACCTTTCCTTGACTCTGATTGGTTTGTAGACGAGCGTGTCCGACGTCAGCGTGAACTAGTCTTTCTGTTTGAATTTAAAATAAACAGAAAAGTGAACCGGTTCTTGGTTTATTCTGTTGCCACTGTTCTATCATTATTGTTTCACGACCAGCAAACTAAACGTCTGTCATCAGAGGTGAAGACTTATCCTGCGAGCGGATTCCACTTCTTTGTTTATTACAAGAAAAACTCCCCCTAAAAAATGAGAGACCACCACGTCTGTTCTGTTGATGGCCCCTTTCCCTCCTGGTTTATTAGTTCGGACTAAACTGAAAAGTTTGAAGGTCCGAGCCGATCGAGGTCGCTGTGAAATCGCCCTCGGAGGAAAAAAATCAATCTTCCGTGTGCAGCAAATTTTAAAAAAAGCATCGTCGGCAAAAGAGTCAGAGGAAAAAAAATAATAAATAATTGGACCTGTAATCGTCGAACAGTTTAAAGAGTCAAACTTGTCAATCAGGGCTTTTTTACGAACTTTGAAGCGCAGCCCGCTGCTCATCTCAAAAACCAAGAAGCTTAAAGGTCGGATGGTTTAAGGAACAGTGGAGTCAGCAGAGCGACCACAGCCCACGGTAAATGTCAAGTGTTGCTGCTTCATGTGTGTTTTCTCATCTATCGCTGACATTTGTGCAGTGTGATCCTCCGGGAGCCGGCAGAGTTCTCCCACCGAGAGACGCTGCCGTGCATTTCAATGTCTTCCCCGAGGATAATAGACGAACCCGGGCCGTTTAAACTTCACACCACCTTCCTGTTAGAGCTCCGCCGATTCCTGCTTTAAACGCTTCATTCCCATTCATCAGGCGATCGGTGAAACCATCGATTGAGGATCTCTCACGCTGCTGCATTAAAATAAAAGAAAAACACTTCAAGTTTTTCGCACTTCGCAGGGATCTTTGGCTCAATCGTGCTTGAACGCCATTAGCAGAGTATAAAACACTTCAATTATAAGAAAGCTGTGGAAAAGTCATTACATTCGTTTATTTCGCTCTCTCGAAATTACAATCGTCTTTTCCTCCATTTGCCTTTTTGTGTGTTTTTCGTCTTTTCGCCCACCGAGAGGAGGAATCAACTTCCCAGGATGTTTTCGGGCCCAGTTTCTCTGAGACGATGCTCGGTTTCCCTCGGGTCTGTTTGGCCAGATGATGTCACAGCGGTCTCGCTCGGTCCGACCGGTTTGATGGACGCTTCTTGGGGGATTTCCAGGAACAGGCTTTGGTTTGGAGCAACTGTTCCAAACAGACTTGAGTGAATCCCTGGAGCCACATTAGTGTTTTGTTCATGTTGCTGCCAGCGTCTGATAACGTGCCAGTTACACGCTGGTTTTGTTTGCGAGTGATGAAGCTAAACAGAAGACAGATTATTGTGCATGAGTTTAGGCTGCGTTAATTATCTGTGTGGATGAATCAGTGTCAACAGTTTTTAGTTTTTAGTCTTTAGTGTTCTTTTACAACTCTGCTGTAAAGATTCAATGAGGTTGAATATTTTTTTTTGACATTCCCATCCATTTCTTTGAGGATAAATCAGGGATTCCTGTTAAAAGATTATATGGCATTTTGTAAATGTTTGAAAAGATAGAGTTATCTCACGTGTTTTTAATTTATCACAGATCCAAATAAGAATCTGGATCTTGTGAATTTCAAAGTGGTTTCATAAGGAGAAGCTGCTGTTCTCATCGTGACTCAACAGTTACTATACGGAGGAAAAACAATATCTCTAAACTCTGTCTCTCCCGATGCTGAAGACAACACCAGCTCCATTTAGAGCCTTAATAACCGCGGGGTCATGTCTGGGGTCTTTCACGGCCTCATAATCAATAACCCCATTAACGTTAACCCCCAGATGGAATGTGCCCCGGAGGCTTGTTCCAGTGCTGCGGGAAAAACACACATTCAAGTGTGAAATGGTGAGAAAATGGGAATAGAGACAAAACAGCAGATACAGGGAGACGGAGTGAAGTATTGATTCCTTGGCTGTCGATCGGTAAACACTGGCAATGAGGCTGAAGCATACAGCATATGGTGTGAATGTTAGCCCAGTGTGTCGTCTCACCTCTGAGCATATTTCTGAGTGTTTGTTTTTTCTGCGTTGGTCAGACCCTGCACGAGGAGCTGACGTCCCACGAGAAGGACATGAGCAACATCCGCGTTCGACACGAGGAGGAGGGCAGCCAGATGAAAGAGAGCCAGACTCGAGCTGTGGAGGAAGTGGCCAAGAAGCACAGAGTGACCCTGGAAACCGCTCTGAACAACGCAGAGAAGGAGAAGAACCGCCTGCTGGCTGTGAGTAACACATGCACACAGTGTTAGAGCAACACACAGAGCTGCTGAGGAGCTTCTGCTCGACCTCGGCTGCTGAGAGACGTTGTCTCTGCCTCCAAAACTAAAGAATCCACGTCTGGAACTGAGATAAACAATGTGCCAGAGGTTTTTAAATCAGCACAATAAATACAAACCCACACCAGATTCATTTACAGATTGCCGCATCTTGCCTAATCAGAGTTTATCGCTCAAAGCCGCAGGAAGATGAGCGGCTGAATAAGCCCTGGGCTTATCTCAGGCCGTAAAGATGATGACGGCGCTGGGACGCTGGTTTTCTGCAGCTTGCTTGAAGAAGTTCACCTCTTTTCAAAAACTAGTGGAGGTGAAGTAAACGTAGCACGAATTGTTTTCAGTTATCCCACTCGATAGAGATGAAGTTGGATTTTTCTGATTGAGGAGAAACAGATGGAAGCTTCTGTTCCTCAGTGACATATTAACCAACTAAAACTTCCAGTAGAGACGTGATAAGGACAGAAGTCGTGGTTTTATATCAGAGATAATATTAATTTGCATATAAGTTGGATCCATCCATCACCCTGACCTCCACACTGTGACTTTCTGCTCTACAGGAACAGATCCACTTTCGTGAGTTCAGCAATTCTCACTGTCAGTTTGTTGGAATGAACGCTGATATGAACTAATATCAAATTTAAACGCTGTGGTATTCCAGGACGACACAGTCAAATCACAATCTGTCCCCTCTCTCCGACTCGTTTGTTAATGAACCAGTGGTGATTGTGAGTGACACATTTAATGCTGTGTCGGCATGTGCTTTATTTGGATAGACACCAGTGATACTGTGTGTTTGTCAAAGTATCATGACTCTCACACCACACATGTGTAAATATACCACATTTATAATGACCCCTGTTCTCTGATATTCAGGCTCATTGATGCTCAACGTTGGATACGTTTACAGACGGAGTCTTCTGTCCATACTCTGCGCTTATCTTGTATTTGTCCACGTTTTCTGAAAGCGTCTCTAACCTCTGAGTTAATTCCACATCGTTCCCTGACTGACTGCGACATCTGCCACAGGAGCCGGAGAAGCAGCAATTCACTCTCTTTGCCTTGAGCCTTATGAATCGTAGATTTGCTTTGTCTCTAAAAGCTTTTCTCTCTCCCGAGTTTGGTGCTCAGGTAATTTGGTATTGAAACACAGGAGATGTCCTCGCCACTGTTCCATCTCTAACGCTTCCTCTCCATTCAGCAAAACAGGTTCAGTTCCTTTGCCTGTAAACATAGGTACGGCTATAAAGTCTCATAAAGCCGAAGGAAGATTATTATGCAGATTTTAATGACATTATTAAGGCAAACACATTCTTCTATCCCTTTAATTAATTATAGACGTTAACGTTTACTGTCTCTTAGACTCTGGGCAGTAAAATTCAGCCTTTAAACGTAACTAGAGACCAACTGTGGTGGAATTACACCTGCCACATATGAGCAACTACACTATATATAAGAAGAAGAGGGAAAAGTACAATATTTCCTTCTTAATGTTATCTTAATTAGTCTATAGAAGTGTAAGAGAGTATTAATCAGAAATGTTTCCAAGTACCTTAGTATTGTACTTGTGCTTTGGTAAATGCGTTCCTATTAAAATCATGGTAGCACTTAATTCAACCTTTTATTACAAATAATGAGAGAAATATAATCTAAAACAGACAAACTGTTAATATTGATACTGACCAGTTCTTCACCGCTGAAAAGAAACGAGTTGGAAAAACCGATGCTTACACTTGTTTTATGATATATATCTATTTATATGTATGTTCTATTCGGTTCATTATGACGAATACCTGTATCCTCTATCAACAGGAACAAAACCAGAGTTGACATCCTAATCCTAAATGTGACTCACTGAACAAGCAGCTTCTCTAAAATACTGAATACACGTTTTGGAATCCATGACACAGGGTTTCATGAGGAGGCCCACATTGATATTGAAGTATAAAATTAATATAACAGTATGCGTGGGCATGACAGGTGACACGGGCTCACATAAATGGAAAAATAAAAGGATTTCTATAGACTGAAATACATCAGAGGGTCTAAAACAATGACTAAGAAGCTGGCAACCTCAGAAGGAGGAGAATGAAACCCACTGACGCAGGAGCATATTTATATTTGTCACCCATAAATGTCATGGATCCGGCTCTGAGCTCACGGAAATCTGAGTAACCCGGGGGGGGGGGGGGATAGGAAAGACATTCTCAATGAAAACAAAGTTGAGCGATGTGGCGGCTGACGCAGGTGGGAAGGGTTAGCGTCCGCTAACGCTCTAAACCTGCTGCTCCTTCTATTCACACACACACCTACACTGAAGCGTGGAAATACATCGTAACATAACGTGACAGATTTTTATTTTTAAAGGAGAGGTATGATGCTTTTTCAGTTTTACTATCCTTCGTGTGTTTTATGTATGTGAAAGTTTCCGACAGAGGCTGAAAGAGGAGCTGCAGCGATGCACAGATCGAGTCATATGTTTTCCGCACATTAGAGCTTGTACACATTTTACAGTAATAACACTAATCAAACATTATGAGCCTGAATATGAGCAGGTTACCTCTCCTGAATATTTTTTTTATTTCAAATAAAGACAAAATGGCTGAAACTAATTATATCAAGCACCAAAATCAGGGAAATTGAGTCTTGGAAGTTGTTGTGGAGTTTGACATTTAAAAGGCTGAGGGACACTTAGATTAAAATTCACAGCTCTGCTCGTAAAGTGGTGACATTTACTGCACATAAAAGTGCAAGTGGGCAGTGAAGTCATCAAAACTAGAGCAAAATGATGGGATGGAACTCGGGAGCCCAGCGTTTTGTGTGTGTTTCTAAAAGTTCCACCATAAATATTTCACTGCTACTTACTTAGCACGGTTTGTTGGCTTGGTTCTCAGACAACAACATTACAGAATTCAGCTTTAAAAAGGTAACAGAGTGGAATAAAACCATAACAACCAATGCAGTATACATATTTAATATTCAATGAAGCATTAGTGTTTATATATTGCATTAAATGGTGTGGGTTTTTATTAAAATCTTCATATTTAAAATCGAGTCACAAAAAATGTAATAGTAAACAAAACCCACAGATTAAACATTCGACTCTATTTAAATTATGGAAACTGAAGGTACCCATTAAACAAGTGAGTTTTCCTTTAGTGCTTTTAACCAAAATATATTGTTTGTATCTCGGAGGTCCATTTGATTATTTTTTTTTTAACCTTCATTGTTTACATCCTTGTTTTCTCTGCGTCTCCTGCATCTTTTAACACCAATTCTCGGTGGAATAGTGTAAAAGCCTTAGAATATTTATTTTGCTGACCACATTGTTGTGCATTTGTATATCGAAGCAAACACTACAAATCATCACAAATATAATTCCAAACTCTACAAAGGACCTTTAGATGTAGCAACAGGACAGATTCTACAGTAACACACATGAAAACAAGTAGAAGACGTAGAATCCCGATGGCACGGATTACCCAGATTCCAGCATCATGACAGTTTTGTATCTGGTATGAAAATGCTGAAAATGCCCCTGAGGATTTGAAAGTGGGCCCTGGGACCAGTCTAATGAGCCCGGAGGTCTCGCTGTTCCAAACCACAGCCCGCTGCTAATTCAGCTGCTCGCTCCCAGCAGCCTGAAATAGCTCTGTGATGATGCCTGATCTCCAGCGGGTCCCTTATCCCCGGCACACACCGCCATGTGAACGCCAGCGATCAACTATTCCCTTGCATCAAAGTTGCATAATGAGGACTTGTTTTAAATAATAATATTCTGCCGCAGACCTGATCAGAGCTGACAGCTACATTAAGAGAGGAGCGTTCGTACATTTCCATAGTTATTAGATATGCATTCCATATGCAGGAGGCCTCATGACTTCCTCATATGTCCTCCTGCTGAGCTCTGATCTGCACAGTCATTTCTGATTGTTGGTCCTTTCTGTCAGTGTTTCTGCAGAAATGTCCCCATTGTAAAGATTAGGGGGGAAGAGGAGGAAGAGGAGGAGGAGGGGGAGGTGAAGGTCGAGCAGCAGCACTCATTCTCTCCTCCTTCATTCTCCCCTGCCTCACTCATCTGCTTCATGTCTCTTCTGCAGAATCACAGGACGGACGAGTCTTCATCTCTTTTCGTCATCACTCGATTATTTCGTCTGATCTAAGTATTCATCACATCTAGTTAATCATCTTTCCTTTCATCACCTCTGCTCTTTCATCACTTTAAATTGTAATGAGAGTTGCCTGCGAGGAGCCGGGGGTTTGGATTTTAAATGAATCGCTCGGCACCACCGCCGGTGTCGCCCTCCAAATCCAAATCGAGCCACAAGGTACTAAAGGAATCCTGATCTCTCACATTAGATACGTGAAGATTCCCTTTGATGTGTCCTTGATGTCATCAGGCTGGTGGAGGTCAGCTCACGCAACAATAACGCATTTGACGTATTCATATGAATGTATTTTTTGAATTAATGATTGAGTCCTTTTCATGAATCTGCACCAGCGACAGAAGCTTCATGATTTTAGGTCGTCGATCAAATTCTCGTGATCAGATCGACTCAGGAAAACTTTGAGGGAAGTTTCATCAAATCTGGCAGAAGAATCCAGTTGGACTTGAGGATGAAGTGATGAGATTTGGTGGTCGAGGGTCAAACTAACCACACGTCCATCACACTCTTGATTAGAGCTTGGTCTTCAAATGTCAGTTGCTCGACCTAAACACCAAATATGATGAAGTTATGATTAAATTACACTGTGAACTTGATCTGACTCGGTGGCAGAGGAACACAATCTGTGAGGCGGTAACACTCGTTCGGGGTTGCATCAGGATTTAGAAATGGCCTTGTGGGTGTTTGAGCTGCTTCTAGTTCTTTGGTACAGCATTTTCACATTTGCTCTTCTTGTGGTCGTTAGTATTCACTCGTTTTAACAAGAACATCCATCATCCTTTGAGGGACACAGGGGGGTTGGTTCCAATCCCATCTAACACTGGGTGAGAGGGGGGGGACACACACCCTGAATCTGTCTCCAGTGTATCAGGCCTAACATGTCATGAGGCATTAAACACATATTACTGAGATTTTACATTCACTCCTCCATTCAGATCAATCCCTGTAAAGTCCCACTCGTTTGTATGAAGCTGTGACACAGGAGTCGATACCCTGAATGTTACAAACTCCATTGCTTCTGTACAGTGAATAATAATCGTGGAAGATTCCATGTGACATAACAGCCATTTCCCTCGGCTCTAATTGTCCTTGGAAAGCAGCAGCAGCCGTTGCTCAGTGTTACAGAAATCGTTCTCCATTCATCAGCCGCCATAATAAGCTTTATTATGGTAACAATGCGATTCTCTGCTCCCTGTCAAGGACAATGAGATAGTTTGGAGTATTTTTAGGAATTTGTACAGTCGAAGGCGGTTTATGTGAAATCAGACAAAGAGGAGAGAGAATGTGGATGTTCAGCGAGACTGAGGTGATAACTCTGCAGTGATTTGAGTTCCTGCTCTCACAGTAGATGGCTGTTGACCCTTGGTGTTGTTTAACTTCGGTTTAGTGTGGGAATAAATTATTTAATATGAGTTTTATTGGGACTTTAACTCAGAAATAGGGTGAGAGGTGATCCCTGAAATGCAGTGTAATGGAAAATTATTACATATCATGACACAACAAGCAATTATCAATTCTGGATGTTTAATTCAAACCGTCTGCGGACGGTTTACAAAGGTCAAGTCACGACAACAGACTTGACCTCAATGGCACAGAGCTCAAACATCACGGTGACAGATATGAGGGCAATGGCGATGAGCTCTCAAGAGTACACTCCATTTATACAATCAGATCCCTCCTCTCCACAGTAAAATACATTTGTCCAATCAGCTTCTCTCCATGTCGTTACAGGAAGACCAGACATTGGTCTCTGGCGGTCTCTTTGAAGTTTGAACAAGATGCTAAACGCATCTTGTTCCAGACCCTGTGAGTTTCTCAGAGATCTCCTGTCTCTGCAGGTCACACCTATTAGCCTTTGAAGCTCCCTGCTGCAGAAGACTTAATTGGCCCCTGTTGAGAAACCTTTTGTTCACACTAGACTGAGAAGGCCACGTCTATAAGGCCCTTCAAGAGCATTATGCATAGTGTTAACTTGACCTAAACTCTGACTATGAGTCTTAAACACAGAAATACATCTTTCAGTAAACTTCTTTCTATATAAATGTAATCTGTTACATTTGAACATGTCTAAATACAAAATTCCCATCACAATTCCTCCCTTTTTATCCATCTGGGATCAACATCTTTATAACATCTCATCATTTAGATTGGGAATTTTCCAGGATATGTGAATTAAAGAAGTAACACTAGTCTTAGTGCAAAAACAATACAACAGAGTTACACAATTGAAAATGATCAGTTTCTACAAACTTCAATAACATATTTTACAATTATTAAAATGATGTGCATCATATTATCAAAATGTTCACTGTATTGGTGCCACACTTCGTCCTGATCGTGTGTCGAACACCTCCTTGTTGAAGAACATCTTGTTTCAGAGACATCTTGTATGCTCTGACTTTGATGATCAGAAATTTGATGTTGTTCCTGCCAAGCATTCGTGAGCAGGGAAACCATCTCTTTTCCCTTGAATGCTTCTTAGTCGTATAATCATGTGTTGCTGATCTCCTGTTGGTGCGGTTGTGTTCAGCGTGTAGCTCTTCAAATGTGTTGACTCTCCTTGCAACACCTAAAAATGAAGACTGAAGCTCACACACTGGCACAAAGCACTTCCCGTCCTGTAGATCCACCCCTGGCTCTGGAAATCCTCCTGCGTTGGCCCTCATCTCCAGGTTGACCTCTGCGACCTTCCTGTCATCTGTGTTGAGAGGCATTTGGCTTGCACTCGTTCCATCGACGTCGTCTTCTTCTTCCATCCGCACGTCCTTAAGCACAATCCAGTCTCCTGGTTTCAGGTCACGCAGTCCTCTCTCCATGGATTTAGATAGAATCTCCTCGTCTGCCTGTGGATTTTAAAGAGTACAGGAAACAGTTTAAAACAATATATACCAGTTTGTTTTTCAATGTGTTTTTCAATGTGTTTGTTATGTTTGTTTTTTACTTCCTTCTCTCTCCACTGTCCCATCCCTGGCGGGATGTGGCATGATGTTGCCTTGTGTTGATACTCATACTCACCAGTATCCATAAAGCTATACTTATGAATATGTTACCCTTGTCAGCGGACATCCTTTTGAAATCTTCCATCATGGAATGAGTTCTCCGAACAGTATCTGTTTCACCGCTGGAGAATCCTGTTTAGATGTTTGGGAAACACTTCTGCTTGCATAGAAATCATGTCATAAAACAAAACAGTATTTATTTATTTCCCTAACCTACTTTATTTAACTTAATCTTTATTAAACCTCTCTATAAATGATTAAACCGTTTGTTTTGAGGTGGATGTCAATCTTGTAGAATCTGGATGTCTCTATTTTATTTGTAACTCAAATTACATAACTCCGTTAAAAAAGTTTTATTGAATATTATTTAGAGTGTTTCTTGTGTACACCCAATAACCCAATTCATCTATATCCAGCATATGTTACTCCTCTCTCTTGACACACTGACTCCAGTCATGTGTCAATCCAACCTAATGAGAAAACATACACAGGTTGAACAAAATCATCCATATCCCACATCAAAAGTCCATCGACCACCAAACAAAACACAGTCTATCAAGACTACGTAATTCCTAAACTAATGAAACCCAAATCTGCATTCTAAAAAAAATTTAGTTCGATGTAGTCTTGCTAACCGCTCCTGTAACCCACATTAAATGTCAGTGTTAAGAATCATTCAAATGCCTTCCATGTCCTCTACAGACTGCATACTGTTTGCAACCAGTAACACAGTCAAGGCAAGACAATGGTGTGAAGTCAATCTCATGAATTTCTTCTTCAGCCCAAATCACATGCAGAACCCCCATGCAAACAAGCTATCAGTGTAAATCTTGACACTCTCGCCACTAGCATATTTGCATCTCTTTGGTCCATGCATGTAATGATGGGGACGGTTTTCCTTTGTTTCAAACAGAGTCGTAAAACCCCTCTGTCATTCGTTATCACACTGTGATGCTGAAAACCTGTCATCAAACACTTCAGTTTCACAGTAATCAGCTGTTAACCATTTAAATCTTAATTTGTTCTACTGATATAGTTTAGAATTTCCTAGTTAAAAACTTTCTATTTGTAAATAGTAATGTCTATCATCCAAAACAATACTGTATCATAGCTGAACCTCCTAGCTGTTGAAAAGTGAACGTTATTTTCTCCAGCAAATATCATTGTTACAGCATATGACACTAGTAAAGTCTTATTTCAAAGTATCACACATATCACATTACTCTGTTCTCTCAGAAGCTGCCATTGCTCTGAGACTTGCTTGAAACTTTGCATCTGTTGCTTTTCCCCTAAAGGAAAAAGTTTTTCTGTTTAAACAAAAGATTACTCATATTCCACAAGAAGATTTCAGATATTCTTTTCTATTGCGTCTGCTCTTCTGATCAGACCAAAATCATATATGTGTCCGTTTCACAAACATGATAGTACCTGTTATCAACTCAGAAAAATCAATAATGTTTACAACAAACTAAAAATGTCAATCAATTACATCAAAGAAATACATTTTCATGCAGAAATGTGTTCAGAAACCCCAATGTGATTTAGCATGAAAGAAAATCGTTTGCGATTAACTTTAAACCTTCCTTTTTAAAATCTTTTAATTTGATTAAATGTATTTTCTTTTCTTATAGCCAATGTATCTATCAAAAACTACTGAGACAACACCGTATTTACTTATTCTAAATGCAACCAAACTTATTTTATCCTTAATTTACTTACTATATAACCTTTAAACTAAATTTGTCTTACCAAGTGTTTAGATAAATCTAAGTAAATACCATTTGTGCTCTAATTTGATCTCTCCCCTTGCTCTTTGCAAGAGGATGTTAATTTAGAGGTGAGAAATTTGTCTCGGATCATCCATTGATACGCTTGTGTCAGATCCCCCTTTCTCGTTTAAATAAATGCAGATGTTATTCAACTCTGTCTTCCACTACTGCCCTGCTGTTTTAAAATTTAGCATACTATTCTATCTTCCCCCTAAATTTTACCCAGCAGTAAAGTGACAACAGAGATAAATGTTTGTCTTGCATTTAGCCTCTAACCACATTATTAAACCCCAATGATAAAAATGGATCTATCTACAACTTTTCATATGTTTTTCTATCATTATGAGCTATATAACATTCATTCTAAGAGTAATATCACACTATTTACACATATTTACTGGTGCTTTTAGTTCCTGAACCTAAAAATAGATTTAATTTGTGTGTTTTTAGCAATTAGTTTTATTGATTTCTAATTTAACTATAATAATGTTAACCATATGCTTTATGTGTAACATTAATTCACATGGTGTCTGCAGCTGTGTTCTTACGATATGAAGTTTTGTTGAACTTCTCTCTCTCCATCATGGTCTGCTCTTGATGGCTGCTCTGTCTCCATGATCTCCCTCTCAGTGGAAATGTATCCAGATCAGAACCTATTTGGAGAGACTGATACCTGGAGATTATTTCGGTTACTTCCTTCTGTATACTGTCTCTTATGTTGACTTCAGTCAACCAACACTCAAATGCTCTCCAGTCTGGCACAAATAGCTCCACATCTCTCCCTCTTGTTGCTTCTTTGCTTCGTTCTTGTTCAATGAGCAATTTGATCTTAAGTTGCTTCAACTGATTTAAAGTTATGTTCCCTGTGTTTGGAAAATCATAGTTTTTTACCCACAAGCCAAACTGTGTAACACTATAATGACCATACTTCAGAACCATATCTTGAACTGTAGGAGAAGAAATCTGTGGTAAATTCATCTCTGTAATGGTTGTTTATCAATTTAAACTCTGATTTATTCAGTAGAATACGAATCTTTTGGGAATTTAAGTTCTACTGATATGGAAAAGACCCTAATGTTTCAGAATTAATTTCTAAAGCCAATAATTTTCCTATTTCTTAAAAAACGTCTATTTTCAAATTCGTTTTAAGATTGATCTGAATCTTTTTCTTTTTCTTTTGATATAAGCCTTTAAAACTTACACATATATCCCAAATATGATTGAAATTATACTCACCTTATTCCAGTGTTGAGAATTCCAAGAAATCCTCTCTCACTCACTCCTCACTTTTTCTTTTTCAGCTGTAATTCTCAGATTAGTCTCATCAAATCATGCATGTTACTTGTATCAAATCATCAACATTTGTGTAACGTTGATAGTAACCTTTCACCTTCAAAACACTTTTTAAGAGACAATGAGAAAAACCCCTTCAGTTATAATATTGCCACTGTAATCACCTCTTGTAATTACTAAGTTTTAATTTTAATTCCTCTAATACAATTCTAAAACTCTGCATGAATCAAATCGCCTTAGAGAAAACTTAATTTCACATTTCTCTTAAACAAGACACATGCAGGTATAAAATGTATGGGAATTTATCAGATTTTTCAACAGATAGCTATGCTGAGACGATACAGACCTGGCCTAGGTCTCTCTGTCACAGCTTTTCCTCCATTTCAAAATAATAATACTATTATATATTTATATTCTACTCTTCTGCTTGTTTACAATAACTATGAGCATGCCGCAGCGCCCAATATTAAAGTAATTTAGCATTAAACTCTTTCGCTAAACCCTGTTTAACATTTTGATCTTTTTTTGAAAAGAATCTTAACCTATTAAGCTTATTGTGAATCCTACACCGGTCTCTAAGACCTCCTTAGTATATACACGTCTGTAACTCACTTCCCTGAATGAGTGAATTTCTTTGGACCTTTTTCCTTAAAAGATCTAAAAACAAGAATTATACTTTACCAGAATGAAACTGCTTGCCTGTCCCAGTCGGTTCTTTAGCCCACCTCAGTGAGCACTCCGGATTCTCAGAACATCAGGCCCACTGAAATAATAAAGGTTTAGTTCCAAACGTACTGCCCCGGCGCAATTACCTACCCTCAGCACCGAGAGCCAGAGTCGCTCACGTGGATGTCACTGCCAACAACAGCCAAATGTAATGGAAAATTATTACATATCATGACACAACAAGCAATTATCAATTCTGGATGTTTAATTCAAACCGTCTGCGGACGGTTTACAAAGGTCAAGTCACGACAACAGACTTGACCTCAATGGCACAGAGCTCAAACATCACGGTGACAGATATGAGGGCAATGGCGATGAGCTCTCAAAAGTACACTCCATTTATACAATCAGATCCCTCCTCTCCACAGTAAAATACATTTGTCCAATCAGCTTCTCTCCATGTCGTTACAGGAAGACCAGACATTGGTCTCTGGCGGTCTCTTTGAAGTTTGAACAAGATGCTAAACGCATCTTGTTCCAGACCCGTTGAGTTTCTCAGAGATCTCCTGTCTCTGCAGGTCACACCTATTAGCCTTTGAAGCTCCCTGCTGCAGAAGACTTAATTGGCCCCTGTTGAGAAACCTTTTGTTCACACTAGACTGAGAAGGCCACGTCTATAAGGCCCTTCAAGAGCATTATGCATAGTGTTAACTTGACCTAAACTCTGACTATGAGTCTTAAACACAGAAATACATCTTTCAGTAAACTTCTTTCTATATAAATGTAATCTGTTACATTTGAACATGTCTAAATACAAAATTCCCATCACAGCAGTAAAAGGTTTTTCACCAGCTTCCCTCTGCGGGAACTTGTTTCACTGCTGTGAGAATAACTGATCGAGGCTCTGAACTTCATCATCAACGCTCTCTGGCTTTTCACCGCTCACTGGCTTTGACGTTGATTTATGTTTCTGGATTTTTGTCGCCCACAGGAGCTGGAGCAGCGGTTTGAGAGAGAGCGCCTCCAGCTGGAGGAGCACAAGACGCTGCTCCGGCAGCAGCTGGACGAGCTGCAGGACGAGCTCACCTCCAAACTCAGCGCGGCCAACGAGGAGGTAGGAGGCCAGAACCTGCAGGTTTACAGTGACTGACTCATTCTGCATTAGGGGTGGGAATTGGCAAAAATGTGACGATTCAATAGTATTGCGATTCTGCGATACTGCAAGTTTTGCGATTCGATTCTGCGATATATTGCGATTCATGTCCCCCATATTATTCAAAGGCATTACAAAAAATGAGGAAAATAAGACTGCTCAACTCACTTCAAATGTCACATTTAATTCTGTGAACAACATTGTCTTCTACACATTAACTGAAGTGCAAAAACTTTGTCCTTGGACATTCAGGACACAGGACCTTTGTAATTATTTTCTGAATAGGAGACCTCTCACATGAACACTGAGCTCCCAGCACATAACTTA
Organism: Limanda limanda; assembly: GCF_963576545.1. Taxonomy (NCBI): domain Eukaryota; kingdom Metazoa; phylum Chordata; class Actinopteri; order Pleuronectiformes; family Pleuronectidae; genus Limanda; species Limanda limanda. Next base: position 3,113,984 of record NC_083653.1, on the reverse strand, counting down.
CAATTATTTAAATACAATACAGTAACATCAAGCAGACATAATAGAGTAACATAAACCTGAGGATAATCATATAAATAAGAGTAACCTAGAGCTTCAATCAAATTGAGAAAAATAAACAAACGTGTACTACTAGAGTCCAGTCCAGTTGGCTGCAAGGTCATGACCCATATGTTAAATTCATTTGGGAATATTGGCATTTTTGTTCATAAAAAGCAGTTGGCCAACATGCTCAGATGTTAAAGTTCCTCTGGAACGTTACTATATCTCCTGCAGTGGAGAACATCCTTTCCGCAGACACACTAGGTATCTTTTAAACTCTGAAACTCTCCTCGTCATGCTTTGCCAACCAAGGGCTGTTACATATATAATTGTAAATAAAGTATAAAGTATAATATTGAAATACTTTGTGCCACAGTATCAATATAATCGCGGGCGCAAAATATCGCGATACTGAACAGAATCGATTTTTTTCCCCTTCTTTAAAGTCCTTATGAGCAGTTAATCCTTGTGCATTGATCATCCGCTGATGAAGATCACGTTGAGGAACATCGGCAGAAAACACTTTGCGAAACTGATGAGTCACAACTCTTAACTTCTTGTTGTGAGTGTCACCTCCAGAAGTTTAAACCGGAGTCTGAGTCTTGAGCTCTTTACTAATTCAGTTTGCCTGACTGGAATAATAATCAGTGTTTATTTTTGACAGATGAGGTAAACAGTCATATTAGCGGCTGAACAACGAGGCCGAGGTCACTTCTTAATATTCAGCTCCCAACTTACTGAAAGGACACTTACTTAAGAAATGACCCTCACTGTGGAACTTAAACTTTCATATCCATGAGTTTCAGCTTTTAACAACCCACACAACTCTTATTATGTTATTTATTACAATTATCAGTATCTCATATTGTTATTGAACAGCTCAGTCCAGGTTCAGAAATTCACCAGAGGGATTTAAGGCTTCTTATTTATTTGTTAGTATCTTTGGTTGAGTTTTAGGTTGAATGGAGAAAAACAACCTGTCACAAATATCCTTTTCATTTTCTCTCTGCAGTGAAATGTGTTTGTTGTTTTTCACTCCCTGTTCCCATTTGCACTGTACTTTTAAAATCCAGGTAAATAAATATCTAATGGATTTAAAAAGGAACCTTGTCGCCACGTTGGCAAAAAGAACATGAAAGTCACTGAAAGCTTTTTGGATGGAAACTGCTGATGTGGTTTCAAGGCT